>NW_012267311.1:6416810-6433188 GCF_000151885.1 Dipodomys ordii
GAGCGCGCGCGGGGTGGGGCGGGGTAGGGGGCATCTAGTTCCACCCGGGGCTCAAGCCGCAGAGAAGTCACAGGGACAGCTCCCCGACATCCCTGAGTGTTTTGGGGAAACTGAGACCCGAGGTGGGGAACTTGCCCCGGGTCGCTCGGGTGGAGACAGGGCTTTGGATGTGCGGGTTGCAGATTCAAATAGCAGACTCCATAACCCTTCCAGAAGGATGCACTGTTTTCGTTTGCATTGTGTTCCATTTTATCTTTCCCAAGGGCCTAACACGTTAGAGTTTATCTTCGGGCGAGGGGAAGATGTTGCTCCCTAACCTTATATTCCAGTCTCCCAGCCCGCTGCTGCTAGTTCTTGGGTATCCTTCCCGGACTTGTGCCTACCTGTAAAAGCAGGAGTGGTTGTTTTTGTCTCTCCGTCCCCACTTTGCCCTCAAGCGCACACCACTGCATGCACTTAATTACCACCGCACTGTTTTCCCATCGACGACAGCCCGCTGCTTCTTAACGAAACCCATCTTTTCTTGTACGCACAATGGGAGCCTAGTTTCAAATGCTGGCTTTTGCTCGCTGGTTGGTTTTGTGGTACTGTAGATTGAATTCAAGATGTGCGGTTTGAATTCAAAGTGTTTGGCTGGTCAAGCCCTGTTCTGGTGTTGGTTTTGGTTTTGTACTGGAGTTTGAACTCAGGGCCCGCTGCTTGCACGGGGGCATAGACAGGCACTATACCACTGGAGTCATGACCACAGCTCTTTTTGCTTTACTTATTTTTCAGGTAGGCTCTTGAGGTTTTCGTGACTGGCTAGCTTGGACTGCTATCCTCCTGTCTATGCTTACCCCGTAGCTGGGATCACAGGCATACAGCATCACTCTTGGCTTGTTGGTTGAGATGTGGTCTAGTTGTGTGTGTGTGTGTGTGTGTGTGTGTGTGTGTGTGTGTGTGTGTTCACCCCGGGTGGCCTAGATCTTCTTTATCTCTGCTTCCCAAATAGCTGAAATTACTGTTATTATGGTCCACTTATGGCCCACAGTGACTTCATGGTGATGAGACACAGTAATACATGTTGGAGTTCTTGCAGAGCAGCCTTGGATGTTCTAACTGCCCTAATTAGTCACACAGAATTGGAGTTATAGTGTGTTCCGCCCTTTTGTTACTACAGATGCCCTGATTGATGGCAGCCTGGAGCACAGATGTCAGCGCACCTGTGTGATTGTGGGAAACTGGAAAGATGAAGTGTGTGCAGGCATCAGTGATTCCTGTGGCCCCCACGCAGGTTCTAGGTTGGACTCTGCGCATTCCTACCCTGAGGGATTCTGGGTGCTGGACTTGGATGTGTGGCTCAGGTGAAGACCATGGATGGAGACAGAGACTTGCTGACCAAGTTCTGTGGGAGACACTTTCTGCCTTCTCCTCCCCCCCTCATTTGCCTTGTGCTGTTTTAATTGTTATTTTCTGAACTCTTAGCTCCTGAAAGGACTGCTCCAGCTCTCTTAGGAGGTGGTCATTTTGCTTTCCAAGCCCAGTTCTTCCCCAATTTGCAGTCCTGAGGAGACTGTCCTTAACCTAAGAAAGGAGGCTGCTTTAGGTCCTGGCCAGAGCAGAGCCACCTGGTCTGTGGTCTGTAGCCATTCCTTTATAGTGGGCCCCATAGAACAGGGGATGGTCAGGAGCCATGTGGGGAGGGGGAAGTACTGAGGGATAAGCAGAACTATGTTGGCATCTCCCAGTGCTCATTAATGATTGCTCTCTGCCAGGAGGCTGCTGGCTGCACCTGGAGTAGCCTTTTAACGTGTTCACACCTCATGACCCGGACCCTCTGTGAATCACAAGGAAATAATCACTCGGTGTGAAGACATCATCCCTGAGCTGATGACTACAACAAAACTTGGAAACCACCTAAATGTTCACAGGCAGGCAATGTCTAATGAGTTATAGTCCATCTAACCATGGGGCGGTGTTACCTAAGGCATCAAAAAACAACGAAGGGAAATGTAGGCTAATTGGAATGGAAGGTACTTACACTGTTAGTGAAATGATGAATATAAAATGCACAGGGACCGTGATGGCTTGCTTGCAAATATGTGTATGTGCATCCCTGCAGTAAGGTAAAGGAAGCCCTTCTAGAGTTAAAGGAAACAAGGTCGATTTGGAAACAAAAGATGATCAGAGTCCCTGTTCAGACATTCTCATGGTTCGTGGTTGTCCACAGACAGAATCGCTGCTCCAGAGGTAGTGAGCCCCTTGTCGGTGGAGGAGTTCAAGGATAGTCCTGGCTGAGGGGCATGCAGTGGGTCAAAGCTTTTGGATTTGGGTGAGATGATCTCTTTGTTCTTAAGCTGAACAAACCATTCATGTCTACAGTCCAAAGCCCAACCTTGAGATTTGGGCTAGAAAAGAAACATAGCACATGTATGCAGGACTGATTTACTCATTTTTCATGCAAACATGGAACAGTAGCTGAAAGATGTCCTTATTGTGAAATTAGTGTGTGCAGGTTGGGATTGTATAATCACACAGAGGCACATTTACATACCATCTACATTCCTTTTAAATGAGGGGTGGGAGAGAGAGAGAGAGAGAGAAAGCTCACCATATGTATGCATAATGACTGAGAATTAAAGTCAGAAACTCATTTTCCAACACTGAGCCTGGGGCATCAAAGTCTGCTATCTGGGTGGGGGAGAACATTGCAAAGCTTTGAAGAAGATCAGCGGCGTCTATTTCTTCTTTAAATTGCATCTCTGCTAAGCCCATAGCCCAGCAGATATATTGCTGCTTTTCCCCTCTTGTTCCCAGGGGACCATCTTGACAACATAGTATGTGTCTGGGGGCCCCAAAGGATGATGGGAAACAGAAAGGGGCTGTGGTGCCCCTGTTGTCTGGTAGGTGGTGAGATTCATGCACCTGAGTAGTGAATAGAAGGGTGGGTGACTTCCTACCCTCTGCTCATAGCTTAGACACAAACATCTGACAGGGAAGAGGCCCCTTGGATTTGAACTTGGGATCTTAGCATTGTCTAGTTGTCATAATTTCCTTAGAAATGACGTAGACAGCCCTCCTGCTGAAATGTCAGATGTCCCAAATAGCAAGAAGAACTTCATGCCACCTGCTGTTCCAGTCTCTTTTTTTGGGGGGGAGTAACAGATCCTGGGACTTGCACTCAGGGCCTGGGTGCTGTCTCTGAGCTCAAGGCTAGCACTCTACCACTTGAGCCACAGCTGCACTTCTGGCTTTTGGGTGGTTAATTGGAGATAAGTGTCTCAGAGACTTTCTTGCCTGGGTTAGCTCTGAATCTCAGTCCTCAGATCTCAGCCTCCTGAGTGGTTAGGATTACAGGTGAGCTACTAGCACCCAGCTTGAAGTCAATTTTAATCAGTAGTATGAAGGACCGGAGTTTCACACCCAGTCTCTTGTTTGAGAGACAGGCTGGATCCCTTTACAGGAGGACTCTGTACAGCTGCATTCTATCAAGTTTCCTGTAAGCCCTTGTAGGGATCTCTGACCAGTGGCTAATGATGAGCCAGGGCCAGAGTAGGGACTAATAGCACTCAGGGTCCAATTTCAAATCAAAGGGACATCAACCTGTGGCAACATCTTCAGTTCCTGAACAAGACACACTTAAGCCAGCAGAATCTCCATGTGACTGTGACAAATAGAGTGAGGGCCATTGCAAGAGACAGGGCCAGGAGGAAGGCCTGGGAGCCTCCCTTTTAGTGGAGGCAAAACAGCTGTTCCTGGTTTTCTCACCAATAATAGAGAAATCATCTTGCTAACAGGAGGATTCATTTTCTTAGAAAGCCACTGTCTCCTGTGAAGAAAGCATTTGCCACCCTTGAGCAGTCTTGGCCCTACTCCTTTCAAAAATCACATTTGTGCTGTTGTGCTAAGGAACACAGACGCCTTCTGAGCCAGAGCCCTAGAAAACACCAGAAAGTGTTTTCCTTATTCTCAAAACTCTCCATTTCTTTGAAGGTGGCCTACAGTTCATTTGCTACATCATATCACATAAATTGTAGATTTATTGATATTTTTCATCAATCCATTTTTCATTCAGCAAGCTTCTAGAAGGCCTCTCTTTGCACGCCAAGCCCATGTTGGGCCCCAGACTTGTAAATGAATAAGCCATTTGCCCTGGGCTTATACCGTGGCCTAGGAGAGGAGGACACGGTTGTGATTTCAGTGTAATAAATGTGACAGTGCAATAAATGTTGGCAACAAAGTTGGAGAGCGAAGGAAGGTTTCTGGAAAAGATGATTCAGAAACTGACTCCCAAAGAGCCAGTGTTGGTTTGGGAAGAGGGTGGAGAGTGAGGGAAGGCTCTAGGGCCAGAGCTTTGACCACACAGCTGTAGTGCCCATGAGTGTGGCGAGCAAGGGCCTGGGGGTGAATGACAGCGAATCACCTGGGCCCAGAAGTGCCCCCCCTTCCCCCAAGCCTGGAAATGTGCAGCCCCAGCTTGGCAGTGATGGCTCCGCCTATATTGCTCTCTGACATGGTGACATGGAACTACTTTGCAAACAGGGGAAGAAGCCAGCACAAGCCTTTCCAGGGTAGCAGAATCAGCTTTGAGAAAAGTTTTTCTGGCTCTCTTCTCTCCACTCCTCCCCTCTTCCCAGGACTTCCTGCTGTGGCCACCTGTAGAAGATCGCCACCTTGTGGACAGTGGCAGAATGACCACTTCCTACATCAGTACATGTAAGGCTGCTGTGAGCCACAGTGCTGGGATCAGACTAGAAGAGAAATCACCAGATGCTCAGAGGTACAAGTCCATCTGCAGCCTTAGGATATGTGAGGGGACCAGGGAAGTCTTCAGAGATGACATCCAAGCTGGCTCAGGTAAGGACAAGGCTCTTCAGAGGCCACTGCTAACAAACTTTTTTGACAGAAGATAGCAGCAGGACAGGAAAGGGACATGCTCAGGTCACTTAGTTTTCTGTTGCTATGACAGCATGCTTGAAACCAGGGTTTCTAGTAAACAAAGAAAAAGAGGTTGTGCTGGGTCACTACCTGGAGTCTGGGAAGTCCAAGAGCATGGCATGGCACCAGTATCTGCTTCTGGTGAGGGCTTTGTGCTTGTGGCAGGGTAGAAGGGCATGTGTGAAGGAGGCTAAACATGAGGGGGACTTGCTTTATAACAGCTGGCTCCCACAGAAATGAGTCCTTTCCTGGGATAGCAAGAGCTCAGTGATCTAGTCCCACCATCAAAGCCCTACCTCCCAACCCGATCACAGAGGCAATCAGAGTTCAGCCTGAGCGGTCAAACCAGCAACAGCTCCTAGGACAGAGCTGAGCGAGGACCTAAGATTCTGGGTGTCCCAGCCAAGGGTTCTCTTTTTTTCCTCTTATACTTGGCTGGCATTCTGTTTGAGTAGATTCCATTCCCTGTGCTTTAGAAGTAGCCTGATCCTCTGCCCCTCCCTGTATGGCCATGTCATAGTAATTCGTCTGGCCTGCTTTCTGATGCATTCATCTAGTCTTCATTCTGTACAGAATGGGTGAAATTGCAGCACTGACCTCGACCCAGGGAGAGTACTGTGCACACACCAAGCTCCTGGCCTGCCCGGGAAGGAGAACAAGGTCTGTCCTGAGGAACTATCAAAGTTCTTGGTATGTGGGTGTTTTGAAAGTAGTTGTGATATGGCTAGTGAGGAAAGGATAAGGTAAGGGGTTAGTCTCACTTCTTCTCTGGACTTTTCTAGAGTCCAGTCTTATCTAGATGAGTCTGGAAAGATATATTGGGGCCAGATTATGAAAATCACTAGCTGCCCAGGTGAGGGGTTTAGCTTTATTCCACCAGTAGGGGGAGAGCCAGGACTATCTGTGAACAAAGAATAAACAGGATCAGAATATAAATTCATTTCTTCTTTTGAGAGAGAGAGAAATAGTTTTCTTAGTTAACAATCATTTCCAGTCCAGAAAGTTCCTCATATTTCTTTTTTTTGGAGCTTTTTCAGAGTCTGATACTTATTGCCAAATGTCTTCACAGGAAGCTTGTACTGTATTTATTTATTTGTTTATCATTGCTATTATAAAGCTGATGTACAGAGGGGTTACAATTATATAAGTCAGGTAAAGAATATATTTCTTTTTGGACAATGTCACCCCTTCCCTAACTGTCTCCCAGTTTTCCTCTCCTGTCTCTACCCACAAATTGTATAGTTCATTTTCAATGTAATGCCTTGTGAGTAGTATGGTTGCATTTGCTCACCCCCTTCATATTTCTGCATGACAAAAATGGTTAGGTCTTCCAGCCATACGGGTTTTCTTTTCCCCTGAATTTAGTAACTCCACCATATCTCTAAAGGGTAAATAGAGGCTGCCCTGTGACAAGCTCGCAGCACCCAGGAGATAGACACAGCCCTCAGGATCTGCCATTCAGTTTCCGTGTGTGGCATCACCCATGCTGAACCCCGCTAAAGATGGAAGGGATCAAAGACTTCGTCAGCTGGGTTCTGGTGGAGCCCAGTATCTCTTTGCTTATTCTCTGTCAATATGTGGCACCCTGCTAGAGCTCCCCAAAGAAGCCTGGAGTGAAGTATTCGAGGGCTCTGCCCTGTTCAGTGTTTGTCAGTGAGTAGGGTGTGCTAGGGGAGAATATTCAAAGGCTCCAAAGGTGGAAAAGGAATGAATGTATATATATATATATATATATATATATATATATGGTGTGGAAGAAGCCATATTCAAAGGAGTGTGTATTGGTTAGCAGCCTGAAGAGAATCCAAATGTTGCAATGTCCTAGAACCTGCCAAGCTCTGTCTGGATCCAACATAAAATGCTTTAGAGAAGTGCAGGAGGCCTGAGAAAGAGAGCAAAGAATGTTAGCGTGGCACTGGTACCAGGTTCAGAAATGGGCCTCATGGGAAATGTGGCTGCTTCTCAGAAATGGGGCCTCCTAGTGGGGACAGAGTTTCCTTAAACTTACACACCTGAGAAGAAATGCCTCAGCTTTTATTTCTATGAATTGGCTGCTTTCCCAATGCCCCCAGGCCAGTGACAGTCCAATAATGACTCTTTCTTAATACTACAAGGACAAGACTTAGAACGTTGTGAAGGGAAATGCCACAGTCATCCAACAGTGGAAACTATCCATCTGAAGTCTGGCTAGGAAGCCAGGAGGCACCTGGTGGTTGGGACCTGCCAGAAGAGATGGCATCTCTGTGTGACTCAAGAACTTCTTGGTTCTTTCCTTCAACCTGAGGGCTGCAGGTAGGGGGCAGAGTACAGAAGTCACTGGCATCTTTGTAGGCACCCAGAGACAGCCGTGTGCTCTTCATTCTTTCTATGTCTCCTTTTCATTTGGAGAACAAGCATTTATGGAGCCTCCACTGTGCCCCAGACACGGTGATGATTCAGACGTGACTGTGACTTTGGGCCACTGTGACCTATCAGGGGAACCGGGACGTGGGGATGTGACTGTAAATATAGTCGGTGCCTGCCCATACTAGACACCTGTAATAGCTCATGTTTGCCAGGTGCTAACTGTGTGTCAGGCCCTCCTGAGCATTGATGTGCTTTAGCTCATTTCAACCTCATGGACACAAAGTAGCTCATCTCTGTTTTAATACAGGGCCTCCGGGAAGAGGATTGGAGTTTGCCCATAGTTACATAGCCAGTAGGTGGTGGTGGGCAGAGGTAGTCAGCTCCATAGAGTATATTCTGAGCTTCTGGACCAGATATATCTATACAGATGTGTATTAAATGGACAAATACAGAAGATCGGCATACAAACCAGGGGTGGGGGTAGATGGAGCCAAGAAGATTATATCATGATGATCAGGTAGGGCCTATGTCTGAGGTAGAACCTAATGAACCAAAATGCTACTCTGCGGCAGGAGTGGGAAGATACTAAGAGGTTAGGGTGGATGATAGCACTGGTCAGATTCAGCCAGCTATGATGCCCCTCTGGTTCTGTCTGTGAGGATATTATCAGAGATGATTAAATCATTAAGGGCTCTAGCCTAGTCAATCAATTAATCCATGGATAGATTCATAATATTATGGCACTATTGGGATGTGGACAAAGGTAGGAGGTGGAGGTCTCGTTGGAGGAAAAAAGTCACTGGGTGTGTCCTTGAGGACTCTCTCTTGCCTTGGCTCCTTCATGAATCTTCTGTTTGTTTTCTGGCTGCCTCAGTGTGAACAGTCATGATGGACTGGGCCCTCTAAAACCTTGAGCCAAAAATGTACCCAACACAGGGAGTGAAGCTCCAACTGCCAGGCACTTTAGGATAGGATTGCAATGATTATACTTGGGAGATAGGAGCTTTAAAAAGAGGCAATGCACTCTGGGTATCTGTGGCTCTCAGGAGGTTGAGATCTGAGGATCATAGTTTGAAGCTAGCCAGAGCAGGAAAGTCTATAAGATTCTTATCTCCAATTAACCATGAAAACAAAAGCAAAAATGGAGCTGTGCCTCTAGTGGTAGAGTGCTAGCCTTGAAAAAGCTCAGGACAGTGTCCAGGCCCTGAGTATAAGCTAGGGCTCTCTCTTTCTCTCTCTCTCTCTCTCTCTCTTTCTCACACACACACACACACACACACACACACAAAGAAGCAATCAGTCAAACTGAGATGTTATCATTACAATAAAGACCTGACTCTATTAGAGATGACAGCATGATCTGCTCTAACAAATAAGCCCCACACATCACAGGGTGGGGGTATGGGGGATGGGGAGGGACTCATTACAAGAGAACTTTATTTCTTGCTTGTAAGTATGTGAGGGATATTTTTCTCTGCATGGTATATCAAGGGCCCAGGCTCCTTAAATCTTGTGATACCTCTTCCCCCACTTCCTGTAGAGCTTTAAAGTCCAACCATAGTCGAAGAAGATTTCCCATCTTCCTAACTCAGTGTGTACAAGTGCTCACATCTCATCCGTGGGCATTTCATAGGTGAAGCCTTGTCTGTTTGCTCCTAGATACCACAAAGATGGTGTAGATGCCAGCCACTCCAGAGTGGAAGAGAGTATGACCCTGGCCAGGAATGACCTTACTTTCTGCAGATAACAGGACTATATGTGTGGACATCTAGCCAATGCTATCATGTGGCTGGGTTAGGTGCTTTTGTTGTTGTTGTTGTTGTATGTTGTGTTTTATGGTGATACTGTGGTTTGAACTCAGGGCCTTTCACACTCTACTACTTGAACTACACTCCAAGTTCAGAACTTGGAGACAGTTTTGAACTTGTCCCTAGCCCCTTCTCCCAGTAAGTGGGCTGCTTTGTTTTCAAATACACCTCTAAACCAGCGATCCTAATTTATTGCCCGGAGGCAGAGTCCTGGTTTATTGCCTGTAATAATTTTTACAGCAAGCCATAGGGGCACAGTTGCTGGGCAAAGCTCTGACAACTCGGGGGGGGGGCGGGCAACGGTTCCCACAATGGGGGCTGTAAAAGGACAGCAACAGGAGTCCAGGGATAGACAATGCAGGAGAAGAGCCTGCTTTTGCAGCATGAGAGGGGAGGAAGAGCAGTAGAGCCAGCAGTGTTGTGAAATGAGGAAGAACACCGCCTCCCTGCTTTCATCCATCCCCAGGTCAATATTTGCCAGGCTGCTTGTGTGTTCGCCGAGCTTTTGGGTGCTGTAGAACTGGACAGAACAGTAAGGAGCTCGTCAGAACCCAGACCTCTGAGGAGCCCAAGACCAACTCAGAAAAGCTTCACCTGTGAATGCACTGCCCACCCCAGGAAGATGCTTGCCACAGATGCAAGGTAAATGCAGAGGCAAGACCTTCCTGCCTTCTTTGGTATTGGCAATGAGTAGAAACTGGGAGAAGGGCATGGGTTAGCTACTCTGGAGGTAGGCTGGGCAGGCTGGATTCCTGGGAGGTGAATATCTAATCTATCTAGATCTAGATCTATTATCTATATCTTTCATGAGTGATCGCTGCCCAGAGGATGAGCTAAAAGAATCCTGAGTTAGAATCCTAGTTCTTCAGTTTCTTTCATTTATTAATCAGGTATAATAACTCCTGTCCTACCTAATCTCAGCTTTATTTTATTTTATTATTTTATTGTTATTATTATTTTTGTTGGTCATGGGGCTTGAACTCTTAGCTTGGGTATTGCCCCTCAGCTCTCAAGCTCAAGGCTAGCACTCTACCACTTGAGCCACAGTGCTACTTTTGGCTTTTTTTGTTTATGTGGTGATGAGAATCGAACCCAGGGCCTCATCCATGTGAGACAAACACTCTACTACTGAGCCACCTTCCCAGCCCTATGCTTATTTGATTTTTGTGCTAGTACTGGCGCTTGAATTCAGAGCTTGGGTTCTATCCCTTAGCTTTTTTGCTTACCAGTCACCTGCAGTTCTGGCTTTTTGGTAGTTTATTGGAGGTAAAAATGTCTTGGATTTTCCTGCCTGGGCTAGTTCAAACTGGGGTCCTCAGATCTCTGCCTCTTGAATAGCTAGGATTACAGGCATAAGCTACCAGCACCCAACTCAGCTTTATTTTTTAATTGTATTTACTTGTGGGTTACCATTTGAGATGTCTCCACATACATTTCCCCCCCGCCCCCCCATCATATTGATCAAACATAGTAGTTTGAAGTTTGTTGCCTCAAATGTTTTTCATTTCATTATGTTGGGAACATCCAAAAGCTTCTTTTTTAGTTATTCTGAAATAGGTGATACTTATTATTAACTATAGTCATGCTTCTATGCAACAGAACATCAGAACTTACTCCTCCTGTCTCACTGGAACTGTGATCAGCCTCTCCCCAGCCTGCTCTCTACCCCGCCCCTTGTCTCTGATATCCTGCCCCTAGATGAGATCATTCTACACATGAATAAGATCATTGCCTTTGTATGCCAGGCTCATTTCACATAATGTCCTCCAGGTTTATTTATGTGTCCAATGATAGGATCTCCTTCTATTTGAAGGCCAACTAGTACTACATTGTGTAGATTTTCTTTATCTATTTATCTGCTCTTGGACATTTAGTTTGATTCCACATCTTGGCTATGGTGAATGTTGTGTTTTGATACACATAGCATTCAGATATCTCTTTGTCATAGATATGTTTCATTTCCTTTGATATACCCAGTAGTATGATGTCTAGTTTATGTATTTATTCATTTTTTTTGGTGCAAGTCAGTCTGGGACATGAACTTAGGACCTATGTGCTGTCCTGAGCTTTTGTGCCCAAGGCTAGCACTCTGCCACTTGAGCCAGAGCTCTACTTTCAGCTTATTTGGTAGTTAATTGGAGATAAGAGTATGGCAGGAAAACTCTGCGTAGGCTGGCTTCAATCTGAGATCCTCAGATCTCAGCCTTCTCAGTAGCTAGTATTATAGGTGAGAGCCACTAGTGCCCGGTGATTAATTTTTGTAAATATAATTTTAGTGTTATTATTAAGAGGAGTTACCATTTTATAGTCAGGTAATGAGTATATTTCTTTATGGACAATGTCAGTCTTTCCTGGCTTTCCCCCAGTTCCCCCTCCCATCCTTGCCTACAAGTTGCACAGTTAATTTTCCATTAAATACTATGTTTGCATTTGTTCATCCTTCCTCTCTCCATTCCACATTTCAGTGCCTCCCCTTCCCTTGCTAAAACACACACATACACACGCATTCCCCACCCCCACCCCCCTAGCCAGATATGAGTGCTCACACCTGTAATCTTAGCTACTCAGGAGGCTGAGATCTGAGGATCGAAGTTCAAGGCCAGCCCGGCAGGAAACTATGATACTCTTACCTCCAATTAACCACAGAAAAAACTGGAAGTAGTTCTTGAGCAAAAGGAGCCCAGGGAAAATGCCCAGGCCCAGAATTCAAGGACCAAAGGGAAAAAAAAATCAAGAATAAACACCACTACCACCACCACCAACAGCAACAACAAAACCCGAGTTTCTATTTTCTGGAATTCATTTCAATAAAAAGGATTTTAAATGTTCAGA
Source organism: Dipodomys ordii (assembly GCF_000151885.1). Taxonomy (NCBI): domain Eukaryota; kingdom Metazoa; phylum Chordata; class Mammalia; order Rodentia; family Heteromyidae; genus Dipodomys; species Dipodomys ordii. The sequence continues at coordinate 6,428,714 of NW_012267311.1, forward strand.
GGAATCACGCCTCTCACAAGGATATCATCCTTTAGTCTGTGTATCAATGTGTGTTGAGGAGCTCCCAGTGGTCTTTGTGGACAGGAGAGAAGGGGAGAGGCCAAGGGAACAGGGTTGATGCAGTCAGGATTTTGTGTATTTTGAAGAAAGTGCTTTTGGTTTAGGGAAAGGCTGGGATGGAGTGGGAGGTGGAGCAAGGGCCTACTGTGACGATGATGTTGGCCTGGACTAAGGTGATGGCCATGGTGTAGACAGATGTGAGTGGATATAACAGGGATTGGGGAGGATGGAGCGGAGGGTGACCAGGGCCCTAACACAGATGTCAGTCAGTCCATGGTACTTTGTGCTTTCCTTCCTGAGAGGAGGAAAGGATTGGTTTGGTTATTCTGGTACTAGGGCCCGTGGGGTTCCTAGAAGAGAAACTCGGGAGGCAGGCAATTGGCTTGGCTTTTTAGCTCAAAGCTGGTACTCTAGCATGCTCTAGCTGTACTTCCAGCTTACGGGTACAAGTCTCACAGGTTTTCCTGTCTGGCTGGCTTCAAACCACAATCCTCAGATCTCTGTCTCCTGAGTAGCTGGGATGACAGATAAGGGCACCAGTCCCTGGCTCCTACTATCATTGTCTTGATTATCATTTTTGAAAAAAAAGTTAGCTTCCCTTAGGGAATGCTTGTGTGTGTGTGTGTGTGTGTGTGTGTGTGTGTGTGTGTGTTGGGAATTGAACTCAAGACCTTGAGTAGATGAGGCAAATGCCCTACCACTGAGGAATAGCCCCAATCCCCTTGAAATTCTTATGACAATGCCCAGATGACCAAGGTTACTCTCAGACCCTCACCAACCCTGCTATTTTCTCATCTTTGTCTGAGAAAGCTCAGGAACACCCTTACCAGAGGTACTGGAGTCAGAAAAGCTGGAAAGTACTACTGTCAGAGCCCCAAACCGGGCTCCCTCATTCAGGGAATCCTTCACTCAGGCCCTTGAGGACAGTTCCCAACAGGGGCTTGGATTTGTGACAAGACCTAAAGAGTCCCAGCACTCAGTAGCAGAACTTAGAGGATTCACTCAAACAGGTGCTCAGGAGGGCAGCTGGGCCTTTTGGGGCAAGTGTGTGGCTCAGAGTCACCTTTCTAATGGCATGGTAGTGTAGGACTGGTCACAGGGCCAGGCATGGGCAGCCACTCTGGCTACTGGTTAACTCGATAAGACTTTGTAATCTACTGTGTAGTCAGGGCCCCAAGGCCAGGGGAGCCCCTGACACCATAGTCTGCTGACCATGACACACACTGGGAGGGACAGGGAGGGACAGGAAGGCAGACCCTGGAAGACTGGCAGTCACTGTGGCTCAGGACTGGCCAGCACTGCCAGCAGAGGCTCCCTTCAGCTCTGCAAAAGGAGAGACTTTTTCTTTCTCTTTTTTGGTGGGTCCTGGGGCTTGAACTCAGGGCCTGGGCACTGTCCCTGTGCTAGTACTCTACCACTTTGAGCCAGAGCTCCACTTCCAGTGCTTTTGAGTGGTTATTTGGACATGAGAGTCTCAAGGGGACTTTTCTACCCAGGCTAGCTTCAAAGTGCGATCCTCAGATCTCAGCTTCCTGAGTAGCTAGGATTGCAGGCATGAGCCAGGCACCCAGCAAAAGAAAAACTTTTTATTGGCCAGAATTGTCCACAAGCTGAGATGGGGCAGGGGGTGGAGAGAGAAGAGAACCGCATGAAGGCCGGCAGGTACTTGACTCTCACAGGACCCAGCAAGGGAGGCAATAGACCCATATTTCAGAAGGAGATGAGTAAGGCTTGCCTATGGAACTGGCCCTCAAGACTTCCTTGGGCAGAACCCTTGGCTGCTAACCCTTTGCCAATGGATTCCAAGGTCCAAGTGGAAGAAACAACTGCCTTAGGAGGTAGCAAGGGCCCAAGTGGGTCTTCATGGCTGCCCCATGGGGACTGGGCAGAGGAAGGACGGAGGCATTCTGACCTCATCCAGAGTTGGATTCCAGAGCCTGGAGTGTCTGTGGTTCCATGAGCGGGAGTGGATGAGGGCGTATGATGTCCTCCATGGGCAAGGGCAGCTCAGCCAGACTTAGCCCATGCACATAGTATAGCAACTTCCTCCCTCTCTCCCTGGCCTGCCTTCCTGCCTGCCTGCCTGCCTGCCTTCCTGCCTTCCTGCCTTCCTGCCTGCATGCCTGCATGCCTTCTTGCCTTCCTGCCTGCCTGCCTACCTGCCTACCTTCCTGCCTGCCTGCCTACCTGCCTACCTGCCTTCCTGCCTGCCTACCTGCCTGACTTCCTTCCTTCCTTCCTTCCTTCCTCCCTCTCTCACTCTCCCTCCCCCCCCCCCCAACTTCCTAACTTCCCTCATTGATGCAGCGAGCACTTGCTTGGCGCTTTGAAATCAGAAACCCAGGATATGGGTGGGTAAGGGAAGGTTAGATGTCAAATGTGAACAAAACATACTCCTAGCATTTTTTTTCCCTTGCTAGCTGTGGGGCTTGAACTCAGGGCCTGGTTGATATCTCTGAGCTTTTGTGCTCAAGGCTAGTGATCTACTGCTTGAGCCACAGCTTCACTTCAGGCTTATCTGGGTGGTTACTTGGAGATTAAGAGTCTCGTAGACTTTCCTGCCCAGCCTGGTTTTGAACCAAGATCCTCAGATCTCAACCTCCTGAGTGCTAAGATTACAGGCGTGAGCCACCAGTGTCCAGCTTCTAGTTTTTGAAAAACTAGAAAGTGAGAGATGAGGCAGCAGGAAAAGATTACCTGGGTGATGGTGTTGGGGGAGATGGGAGAGGGAAGGAAGGTTAGGGACCCTTTGGGTGAGGGAGGAGGAGAAACTGAGTCAAGGGCCTGTGACCGCTGATAAAGTCTGAGCTGAACTTTCCAAACAACCTCACTTGTCAGTTACATATCCAAGCAGGTCCTATGTGGGGAATCTCAGAGCAGATTTGTATTGTACTTGGCCTGTGTGTCACTGTGTCAGAGACCTTTGTGGATGGATGGCTCCTAGCCATCACCTGACAGGCAAGCTCACTGGGGTTTTGGCTTTTGGGTTTTGTTATCATTGTTGTGTTTTCCAACAGTTAGTGGCCACCACTAGTAGGATACCAAATGAACTTAGAGACCACAGAGCAAGTAAGGTCATGGTTATGGGAAATTTTATTTTACCCTCCTGCTCCACATCTGGACCAGATCACAGCTGTCACTGTGTGCTCATGTAACACACACTTAAGTGACTTGTAGGGAACATTTTTAGAAACACTAGCCTGGCCTGATCTATCCATTTTGTGGAGTCAGGAAAGAACTGGACAACACAGGCCCTGGGGGGAGAGGGGAGGAAGAGGCATTGCTCCTATTTTGTCACTCCAAGCTTGACATTCTCTGTGTGCATGGTTAGTGTTTACCTCAGTCCTGGTGTGGGAAGCAGGACTCGCTGAACAGTCTGTGAAGTCATCCTGCACTGTGTGACTGTCCCTGAGGACTACTTCCTAAGAGAGGTTCTCATGGACTTTGATAACCGTCCCTGTGTTTCCTCAGTTTCAGGTGCTGGGGAACTCTGGGAGCTCAGAGCAGCTGCACAGGCTGGGGAGTTAGAAGGAGAGGGATAGCAAGGGAGCCTGGCTGCAAGCTCCTCTCCTTCAGGACAAATCAGTAGACCTCTTCTGGCTTCAGGTCCTCATTGTACTACATTTGATCTTAGGCAAAGGCCAAGAAGCAATAGTTACTCATTGTCAAGGGAGTGGGGGGGGGGAGATAATGCACCCATCCTGTAAGGGCTAAATTTATAAATAGAAGAGTGCTTAGGACTTGGTCAGATAGGTCAATGGAAGCTACTACCCTATATTTAGCTTATTACTACAGCAGTCTTGTCAGGGCCATTGGAAGCAAAGAATTGTGGGAAACCCCATCACCCTACACTGGAGTGCTAGAAGAAGGAGGTGGCTGTACAAATAAACTGTTTGAGATATATGTTGCTCCTGAGACCAACTTCTAACTTTCATATTCAATTTCTTTAACTTATTGAAGGCTTTGCAAATGCTTTCCCAGTTCAGAACCAACCTTGAGTGCTTTCCCTTAATACTGATTTCACAACTGGCTGCCCTTCAGCATGGCATTCCAGGGCTTTGGGGCCATATTCAGTCTTTTCCCTGACTGCAAAAGCAACCCTTTTATTTCTTGTGCATGTATCTATCACCATCTACTTTGTGCCAGATGCTGCTCTATGTACTGGGGTCAGATGGCTGTAAAGCTATACTCCTCTGTGCTGCTGCATGGGGAAAACCCGGAAAAACATAAAGAAAGTAAAAGCAGAATGGCATCCAATTCCTCCACCCAGAGATTTTTCTATGCCAGTCCTGGGGCTTGAACTCAGGGCCTGGGCATTGTCTCTGAGCTCTTTTTTTTTTTTTGTCGGTCGTGGGGCTTGAACTCTGGGCCTGGGTGCTGTCCCTCAGCTCTTCAGCTCAAGGCGAGTGCTCTAC
>NW_012267311.1:6433238-6438238 GCF_000151885.1 Dipodomys ordii
CGAGTGCTCTACCACTTGAGCTACAGCGCCACTTCCGGTTTTTCTGGTGGTTTATTGGAGATAGGAGTCTCACGGTCTCTCCTGCCCGGGCTGGCTTCGAACCGCGATCCTCAGATCTCAGCCTCCTGAGTAGCTAGGATTCCAGGCATGAGCCACCAGCGCCAGGCCTCTGAGCTCTTTTTGTTCAAGGCTAGTACTCTATCACTTGAACCATAGTGCCACTTCGGGTTTTTTGGTGGTTTATTGAAGATAAGAGTCTCACAGACTTTCCTGCCTGGGCTGACTTCAAACTGTGATCCTCAGATCCCAGCCTCCTGATTACAGGTGTGAGCCACCAGTGCCCAGGCTGACTATAGAATATATTATTGCTTAGTTGTTTGTTTGTTTGTTTTGCCAGTCCTGGGGCTTGAACTCAGGGCCTGGGCACTGTCTCTGAGCTTCTTTTGCTCAAGGCTAGCTAGTACTCTACCCCAGCGCCACTTTCAGTGCTTTTTGTTTATGTAGTATTAAGGAATTGAACGTAAGGCTTCACGCACGCTACGAAAGCACTCTACCACTTAGCCACATTCCCAGCCCTTATTGCTTATCATAAATACAGTTCCAAGCCACCTTCAGGGTTAAGCAGCCATTCTATAAATGCTGTTTGGCCAGTATTCATGGCAGCAGATTCTTTGAGCAGCCCTGGGTAGAAGCAGAAGAGTGTATAAAATGATGTAGGTTATAAACACATATGATTATGGTAGAAAAAGATTTCCACATAACATCTTACATTCTTGTAGATATCTTGAATGTTTTGCAGTTAGCATACAGTACTTAAATTTTTATGTACATATGAGGAAGGGAGGGAGAAGAGGTGGGAGGAGAGAAGTCATAGCATTCTAGCACATATCCTCAGGCACTTCTCTGATTAGTTCCTTAGCTTATAGTTCTTAGAAATAGAATTCCTAGAAATTGAATTGCTGCATCTTAAAGTTGTTGTTGTTTTTGCTATGTATTGCAAGATGATTCCTCAGAGTGGTTATGCCCGTTTTCACTATGACCTCCAATTAAATGAATACTAGTTTGTCTTCATCTTCAATACTTGGGTTGCTACTTTCAAAAGTTCCCAACTTAACTGATAAGATAACAATTTATCTTAATTTCTTCTATCCTTATTAGCTGATTTCTAAGTATTTGTAACTTTTATTTGTGATTTTCAATTGGTGCATAATAATTGGAAATACTGGGTTGCGATGTAATATTTATTTCCTTACATGTACACAATACATAATGATCAAATCAGGATGATTACCGTATCAAGAATCTCAAACATTTATCATTCCTTTGTGGTAGGAGCAGCCAACACTTTCCTTTCTAACTATTTTGAAATAGATAATAAACCATTGTCACTCTTTCTAGCTGCATAACCCGAGGACTCATTCCTTCTATCCCACTATACACTTTTACCCAGTGACCTATGCCAGCCTTCTCCCTTATCCTTCCCACACTTTGGACTTCTATGAAATCAAACTGTTTCATTTCCACATATGAATGACTACATGCAGAATATGTCTTCTTGTGCTTGGCTAATTTCACTTAAAACAGTATTCAACAGGCTCAGCCATGTTACTGCAAATGATGGAATTTTATTCTTTTTTTAATGGACAAATACTATTCACACACACACACACACACACACACACACACACACACACTGCACCCATTGGTATACTCTGTATCCATTTGTCCATCAGTGGACACCAACCTGAGTCCACATCTTGACCATTGTCAAGACCAGGGAAATGAGAGCACATATGTCTCTCTAAAATACACTGCCTTCCTTTCCTTTGGATATGTTGTCCAAGACATGGGGCTTCTGGATCATATGGCAGTTTTGTATTTTGAGGAACCCTCATAGTATCTGCACTGATTTCCATTCCAACCAACAAAGTAGGAGAACCCCTTCCTCTACATCCTGACCAGCACTTCCTCGTGATCTTTTTTCTAACAGCTTTTCCTTGCAGGTGGGATGTCATCTTACCATAGCTTCCGCTTGTCGTTCCCCACTGCTGAACAAATACACTGTCACGTACACACTGCCCCTTGGCATGACTTGTTTTGAGAAATGACAATTCAGATAGTTTGTATTTAAAAAACAGTAGTTGAGGTTATCTTTGTTGGTGACTTATTAGTCTTTGAATCTTTTTGTTTTTATGCAGTGTCTCTTTTCCTCTGTACATTTTCTCTTTCTGGTCATTCATTTCTCTTCCTGGCTATTTGTTGGAGTGATTGCATCTTTTTCTTTCATATAAACATTTGAAACTGATTTACATTCTGTTCATATTCTTCCATTACATAGTATTTTACAAATTTGATATAAAATTTTTTGTTGTCTTTAAGTAGTTGTACAACAGGGTTCCAATTCAACATGTCAGTTCATGAGCGCAACACAAGTTGATCAGTGCAATCTTTCCTTCATTCTCTCCATCTCTCTCAATCCCACCCACATTCTCAATTTACCTGGTTCTATTTTCACATAATCATAGATTTTTTTCCCTTGGCCTGGACTTCTTTTAAATTAAACTTGAAAATAAAACAAATGGAGTGTTACATTGTGTATAAGGCACTGTGGATGATGTCATTATGACAAAATGTATAATACAGTAAAATATAAAATTGATGACTTTATGGTTAGATCTTCACTGTTTCTGAAGTAAGGGCTCATGTGATCTCAATTATCCTCAACAGCTCCTACCCCTCACATTGGAGGAGGCAGACCTTATAAAGTGGGGGGTCCCATAGTACTTCACCCTGGCCACTGACGACAGATCCTGAGTAGAACTTAACTCCCACAGCTTCCCACTAGCATTCATTCTCTCTTTTCCTCTTGTCTCTGTCTAACTTACAAGAGAGCAATTGATCTGTTGTCGCCCACTCTTTATTGATGAACACTAGCAGACAAAGGATTTCCTGGCTGCTGGACCAGTCTTTTAACACTAAGCATGAAAGATGTTGCCTTCCAGGTAAACCTGACCCACATTGCAAGAAATAGCCATAGATTTTAACATACTTATTCAGATGTACACCGCTAGCAAATCCTTGAGAGTACATGCGTCCATGTCCTCTTCCACCTAAACATGAGAACTCAGCTAGCCAGTGCTTTATCTCTTTTGTATGCAGCTCGAGAAGGCAGCATTTAAAATGATCAGATGGTCTTGGTGGACTACAAGCTACTCTCAAGAGTAAGGCTCAAGGCTAAGCATCAGTGGTGTAACAGTGAACATGATGTCAATGTGATTTTGGCTGTCTTTCAGGACCGGGCAGCTCAATGTAACATGTACCAGCTCAGTGGACATGGAGCTCTTCCTCCATTACTCCCTCATCCCATCAGTAAGTAAAGTCAGGAGGGGAAGGAAGGGGACTTAGGTTGCCGACCCACCATACCCTCCCCACGAGACCTGACGAGGTCAGTGGAGAGACCCCACTGAGTTTTCTTCTTAAATTTCCTTCTTAAATTCACTCACATTCTTACATTATATACCAAAAACACAGACAGAAGAAAAAAATTTAAGGGCCCGATAGCCATGGATACTGGATTTTAGAGGAGTCACAAAAGGCAATTCTGAGGCAGTAATAACACAGGTGAAGCTGAGGAAATCAATGTTCAGAAAAGTCAGTGTGTGGGAGAGGTGAGCTTTAAACTTATGACTGTCCAGGGCCACAGAGGAAAGCTCAGTGCAGAGCATTGTGGTAGCTCAGAAGTGTGCAACCCTCTGACTGGAGTTTAAGGTGTCACAGATTTAGTCAGGTGCTGGTGGCTCATGCCTGGAATCCTAGCTACTCTGGAGGCTGAGATCTGAGAATCATGGTTTACAGCCAGCCCAGGCATGAAAGTCAGTGAGACTCTTCTCTCCAATGAACCACCAAACAACAACAACAAATAAAAACCCTGAAGTACAGCTATGTCTCAAGTGGTAGAAAGCTAGCCTTGAACAAAAAAGCTCAGGGTCAGGGCCCAGGCCCTGAGTTAAAGCCTCACAACTGTCACAAGAAAAACAACAACAAGGCGTCACAGGCTTTTGGAGTGCTCTGCTTGCTGCCACTTCTCCCTTCTCCCAGTGAGGGCACCAAGGCAGGCTGACAGAGCCCACTGACATCCTCCTCTCTTCTCCTTACAGCTCTTCATCATTTTGGTTTTGTCCTTTCTCCAAAGACAAGAGCGTCATAGGCAAAGAGAGGACACCTCTTTCCTCCTGGGGACCCACTTTGAAATCATCATGTGAGTTGAGTCAGGGTCAGTCCCTGTCATTTGAGGTACCCTGTGGTTGGGGCTGATACCAACTACAAGGTCAAGGAGTACCCAGGAATTCCTCCCTGCTACCACTCCCTCACAAGGCACAAACTCACCCCTACTCCAACCCAAATAAAGTTCAGAGAGATCAGACTCTGTGCCATTGCAACCCTAAGCACCCAGGGCTTCCTGAAACCACTCAAGGAGACTCGGACCCCTGTGCAAAAGGCCTTCTGCTTTGGACTTCAGCTCATCAAGAAACAGGAGGGAGAGAGTGCCCTGTGATGGGAGGCCATGAGCTTCTTGCTGGGATGGCGTCACTAGTCATGTCTCAGGCCCTGCTGGACCAGGGGGCTTCCAGGCCCTTGCTAGCTCGGCCTTCCTAAGTCTCTGAATCCCTTACCACATTTTTCCTTGAGTTTTAATTTTATCCTGCCATGTTTGATCCCCACTATTAGCAGCATTATCCTCATCGCCCTCATTGATGAACATTCATTACACACTGTCTAGGGCCTAGGTCCCGAGCCACATGCCTTGCACAGGCATGCATTAGTTTCATAAACCCTCTTGTCAATGGATCATTCTGGAGCTTGTTAACCTCATGCCATGGATGAGAACATAGAGGCTCCGAGACACTAAATGACCTGACCATGGCCATAGAGCTAACACGTGTCAAGAACTTTAACCCAGACTGGTTTAATGTGATTATGTTCTCTTCCTAATCCACTGC
>NW_012267311.1:6440738-6459305 GCF_000151885.1 Dipodomys ordii
GAAAAGTCAGTGACACCCAGACCTTCATCAGGGATGTTGGAAGGAAGAATTCTCTTAGGATGTGTACGGTGCAGGCCAGTCTTCTCTAAACCTAGGTAAAACGTGTGTCTTATTTTGGATTGTCATACCATTTGTGTCTTGAGATGTACCAGTGCCCTTTTGCTTTGTCTCGTGGCTACTAGGGTCTTTGCTCTGTCCCCCACTAGACTTGGAGCCTCTGTAGGGAAAAACTTTTGCCTTCTGCATTCCTACTCTGAATCCATGCCTGGCTCCCGGCCCAACACAAGGGACCTCAGAAAATTTCAGGTGCAAGGAATAATTCACTAGCTCACAATCCCTCCTTGGGCAGGCAGGTGGGCTATGTGGGGATATCATCTCTGGACTCAAGAGCTGTTTCTGTTATCCACAGGCCACTGGACTTCGTGGGGACTTTCAGTAACCGATGGTCCTATGGAGTTGCTTTTGGGGCCACAGCCAATAAGGTCATGTTCTTGTTCTCAGAAGGCTACCAGCCCCTGCAGGTCCCGCAGTGGGCCCAAGGTACTAGGGCTGACCTGCTGAGAGTTGTTACCTGGAAGTAATTGCTCTATGAGACCACTAGGGTCCTTTGTGATCCCGGGATAGATTTTGTGAACTGTTACATGTAAGGTCAATGCTGATAGGGCTCAGAAAGCCTGAAAACATGTTTGTGAGCCAAGCGCTGGTGGCTCATGCCTGTCAGCTACTCAGGAGGCTGAGATCTGAGGTTTGCAATTCAAATCAAGCCCAGGCAGGAAAGTCCACAAGACTCTTATCTCCAAATTAACTACCAAAAAGTCAAAAGTGGAGCTATAGTTCAAATGATAGAGTATCAGCCTTGAGCACAAATGCTCAAGGCCAGTACCCAGGCCCTGAGTTCAAGCACCAGTACTGCCCACCCCACACACACACATGCAAGCATGCGTGCATCCACACACACACACACAAGCTTGATTGCAGTTTTCCTTCAGTTAGATTCAGAGGTCATTTAGACATGATTTGAAAATGTTCAGGCAATCAGTTCTTCCTCACCTACCTGCCCCTGCCCCATGCTATCCCGAAACACAGCCGTGGCTGCTTCCTTGATGTTAGCAAGTTCTAGCGCTCTTCCTCCAAGAACCAGGATTACTTCTCCGACACTGGCCTGAGGCTCGTGGTTCTCCTGCCTCATGTTCTGCTTAAAGGAGCAACTTTAATCTACAGGTTCCATGACTTCTTGTACAACAATTCAAAACCTCTCTGTCCAGCCCATGCCCTCAGGGTTAGGGTTAGCTTCTGTCTGCACTACAATTATTCATGTTGATACCAGTCTTCCCTGCCAGTTCCCCAGCCCCCCCTTTCTGAGCTGCCCAGACCAGACAGCTCTTGGCTTTGCTGCCTTTCTTAGATCTTTCTCTCTGTCTTATATCTAGTATTGCACCACCTTGCTAAATGCCACCACCTCTAGGAAGTTTTCCCAATCTTCTCTTCCCCCCTCTCTGTGGCTAGTTGAATGTGTTCTATTGTAGTATATTTCCCAAATCCTGATTTTCTCCGTCAGCATCTCAAAGCAAGAACCCTGCTTGTTCCTCCTGTGCTTAGTGCCTGCCTGCTTAGCCCAGACAGCAGCTCAAAGTAGATACCATATTGCATGATTAGGTTTTTCTAGGTCCTGTCAGGCTATCTCAGAGCTAGTTAGTGGCCCAGCCAATGCGCTGATTGACTTATGTTAGAAAAAGTGTGCAGAGCACTTTCCTTTCAAGGACTTTTGTTTGTTCATTTGTGTGGTCTGTCTCCACCAGTCATGCAGTGAGCTAATCATGTATGAGGATTCAGTCTTCATCTCTACAGTAAACTTGGTACCTGTCATGAATAAGAACTGTGAAGGGTCTGTGGCAGGAACTAAGGAAAGACCCTGTGGCATTCCCCTTTGACCTAACATGGGGCTTTCTCGCTCCTCTTGTTGGTCCTGGGGTCCCTGACTTGAGGTCAGCATGAAGCAGCACCACTTCTTCCCAGGGCTCCTCTGGGTCTGGTGAGAAGAGAAACTTACCACCTTTCTGGCCTTCCCTTCTCCTCCTCCACAGCCTTTCTGCTTCTGATTGGAGGCTTTGAAGTTGGCCTGTCATACTTCCCCTTCTTTGCCTGCCTCTCCTCCAAGTCCCAGCTGGCCAGCTCAGTCCTCGGCTTCAGCTACTCTCTGATTTGGTAAGATGGACGCTGCCTGTTCCCCTCCCCCACTCAGCCCTAGTTGGCCCTTGGGCAGAGGACTGGGTGTGGTATGAGAGCTCCCTCTGGAGGACACAAGGAGAAGACACAGAGTAGACAAAAGTGCAGCATTCTCTCTGCTTCGCACTAGGCTGCTGGTGATTACAATATTCATCGGTGTCAGGGAATGCAGGAGAAAATAGTCCTGGAAATCATCAAGGGTCTCATTGTGGGAAGCAGGAGCCCCCATCTGATGATGTTCTCAGTGTTGTCATGGCTTCTCACAAGCTCCTCAGAGAAAGCTGCTGTACCTTCACTTGGCATGAAGGGCCGTGACCACCCGGCCTCTTCCTCTCCAGGCCCCTATAGTGTCTTCCCACAGACACTCCTATATTCCTTCATCATTCATTGCTCAGGAACTGTGAGCCAAGGAATAAGACAGAAATAAGACAGATCCCCATTGTCCCTTGGTTCTGGCCATCGGGTCTACCTGGTCGTGTGTGTGTGTGTGTGTGTGTGTGTGTGTGTGTGTGTGTGTGTGGTATGTTCTTGCTCTGATGACAATGGCTGCTAAGTCTTCCTTCTCTGCCCAATTAGACTCCAAGATTCTGTCCTACATCAGGGCCCATTAAGTGAACGTAGTACACACTCACTTTGGTATGATTGGAGAGAGGCATACACGGAGGTGAGAACCAGCTCCCCCCACCTCCAGGGAGACCAGAAGGGAGGCAAGCTGGATGAATGAATGAAGTATGGGCTATGTTCACAGGTTCACAGGGGCTATTTGTGGGGATCTTCTAGGAGAGAATCTAGTTCCCCAAACCCTGCTTCTCTTCTAACAGGTTTACAGTCACTATTCTTCAAATCTCACAGTGTCCCCACGGACAGGTAAGTCCCTGTTGACAGGTCATGTCATCATAGACCTAAGCTGCTCAGGACACTCATTTGGGAAGCACCTATGATCATCGAGGTGCCCATTCACAGACTAGTGTTGTCCCATTTGATCCTCCAGGAGGAGGAGTTCATCAAGCCTGTTTTATAGGTGTGGAAACTGAGATGCAAGCATATTAAGTGATAGGGCTGGGAATGGCTGGACAGGCATGGCCCTGTCTACTGCGCTACCTGGTGGGCCTGCCCTGCCCCACTGGAGCCTGCACCCCTTGCTTGCTTCTGTTGCAGTTTCTGGGAAGGTATGAGACCCTCGTGTTCTACTGGCCCTCATTGCTGTGCCTGGCTTTCCTGCTGGGCCGCTTCCTGCACATGTTCATCAAGGCTCTGAGGGTCCACCTGGGCTTGGAGCCCTCGATGGTGAGTATTGAGCTTAGTCACTGAGTGTGTTCCTTGTCACATTCTGGATTCAAAAACTAAGACCCTGAGAGTGGAGCCTTGCTCCTCACTTATAGGATGATGCCTGGGAATGGCCAAGTCTTGTACCCAATAACCCTTCCTAGAGACCAAATCCTAATGAGGATTTATGAGGCCAGGTGCTCTTATCTCTCTCTTTCTTTCTGTCAGGAAGAAAGGCCAATGCTGGAAGTCCACCAGGCAGAACACGTCAAACAGCTGCTGCGGAAGGCCCGTCTGCAGTAAGCTGCACTTCTGTCCATTTCACAGTAACTGGCCCCACAGACAGGTCCTGGGACACGTGGAAAGCACTCCAAGAATAGGGACTGCTATTTACTAATAAAGTGGACCAAAGCAAAGACAGGCATTTACAGGCTTGCATCACTAGGGAACCTAGAAGGACTCACTTTTCTGCCAGCTAGATCTAAGAGCATAACTGACATCCTCAGAACTGGGTCTCTCTTCCCTTACACTCTTCATTCCACGTTTTATTTATTTTTTCTGTGCTGGTTCTGGGTCTTGAATTCAGCACCTGCTGTTCTCCTGTAGATTTTCTTTTTCCCACTCAAGGCTGTCAGTCTACCACTTAAGCCACAGCTCCCCTGCCAGTTTATGGCTGGTTAATTGAAGATGAGTCTCCTGGACTTTCCTCCCCAAGCTGGATTCTAATTTGATCCTCTGATCTCAGCCTCCTGAGTAACTAGGATTATAGGTGTAAGATGCACCAGCACTTAGTCTCAACTGCACTTGAACTGGGCCTCACAGTGAGGTACGCCTCCTCCTATTGGTGGTCTCTAGACTCTCCAGGTTTACACTTTGCTGTTTTAAGCTTAGAAGGAAGAGAAATTTTTCTTTCCACTTATTCAAAGTTTTAACACATTTCATTGTATCAAATTTGATCCCATATCACTGTTAGCCAATTAGTTTGACTAGGTGGTTGATAGACACTGATTGGCTAAGCCTGGGTCACATGTTTCTGGTCTCACTTCTGCTCTGAAACCAGGAAGTAGTTTCAACACCAGTTAGCCAATAGGACTCAGGGGAGGAGATGGATAGTTTCCCAAATAATAACTGATGTGCAGGTGCCAATAGAGGAGGAGACATTGCTGTCTCACAGACAACTGTGTCAGAACTTAAGAGGTTATTCAGGACAGCCTGACTCTGCCCTTGCCACCGGGCATGATCGGTACATTCCAGAGAAGAAACATCTCTCGTCCAGCCCACACAGTGGCAAAGCTAGTATTTTGGCTGGAATTAGGCTTGATTATATATGTGTAGGAAAACTCAAAATAATAGTTGCATAAAGAAGTGAGAGATCTATTAGTTTTCCAGTAAAAGAACTCTAGGAATGAACATTGCATATTGACCCTAATCCATATTAAACACCATGGCAGTTCATAAGTCACACATGTGTCTCGTTTTGTTTTTTTCATTTACTATCTTGGTATATTTTCCTTCCTCAGTGTTGTCTCATGGTTTAATAATGGCTATAGCAGCTCCAGCCTGAACCATGTCACCATTTCAGTGGGCAGATAGAAGGAAAGAAATCGGGGCAACCATTTGTTAGGAAATGGAAAAAATTATATTAAGTGAAGTAAGCCAGGCCCAAAGAAACATAGGTCCCATGGTTTCCCTTATTTGCAATATCTAGTATATCTATGAGTCAAGTGGAAAAGGTCAGATAATGTGATGTCAGGAAATTGAACCCTTAGATATGTATCTTAATGTTTTTTTCTTTCATGCATGTGTTTCTAATGCACTTATAAGATTATCTCTTTGTTGCTTGGTATGTCCCTCCTCCACAGTATAACCCCTGCTTTCACTATATTTGATGTCAGTATAACTTGAGGAGGAGATGGGGAAAAACCAGTTGTTTAAAGATACAGGTGGACCTGTTGCAACAATGAGAAGTACAAGTTGTCATGTCAAAAACGAGCTTTACAACGTTGGTGCGGGGGGGGGGAGGGGGGGAAGGAGAAAGATTGGGATTGGGGGGGAGGGGGGAGGCTGGGAAGTGATGTGAAGGGTAAACAAAAGGAGGAGGCTGCAATGCTTGGTAAGAAATGTACGCATTATCCTGCCCATGTAATTGTAACCCCTCTGTACAGTATCTTCACAAATAAAATTAAAAAAAAAAAAGAAATCGGGGCAAAGGGGACCCATTAGCCTTGTCAGTTAGTTCTGTCTAGGCAGCCTCCCCAAAGACCCATATCACACCTCTGGTCACATCATAGTGATGGAACCTAATTTGATTTTTCTTAATTATGAGAGGGGAATTTTATTCTTTTAGTCTCATGAATTGCTACCCCCACCCCATACCTAGTTTCTACTGTAAGGATAAGGGGCAATGAAGATGGTGGCACTACCAGTACTCTTTCTCCAACACTAATCTCTGACATGAAGAAAAGAAGATGGCGTTATTTCCAGAAGAATCAGACATTTATTTACTCACTGCAGCCTTTTCCTCTTTTGTGTTCATTCATTCACAGAGAAAATAAAGGCTCCTGGTTCCAAACCTGGGTGTATGAATGGGATCCCTGCTTCCAGTTCCCAAGCAGAATGATAGGAACCATTGTGCTGGCTTTCATATGCCTGTACCTTGTAAGTAGCTCTGGAAGTCTATTTTATAAATGGAGCAGTGTGGAACTGGGTTTAGATGGACTTTGAGGCAAGCAGTATGTACCTAAAAATGTGGGTTAAAGCTGAATCTTTGTCAGTCAAAGAAGTACAATGGGCCAGGTACCAGTGGCTAATGAAGCTAAGCTGTAGAGGATCTCAGTTCAAAGCCACCCAAGGCAGAGAAGTGGAAGAGTGGAAGACTATCCCTAAAGGAACTGGCAAAAACCAAGCTGGAGATGTGGCTCAAGTAGTAGAGCACCAGTTGAGCAAATGTTCAAACCTTGGTACCAAGGGAGTAGGAAAGGGGGGGAGAAGAAGGTACAATATTTCAACTCTACCATTTTGATTCCAGGGATACTTTTACCTACATAGTGAATACTACTAGGAAAATTAATTCACACAGAATAACTGATAATGGTTAAAACTCTATGTGGTAAAATTTGTCATTGATTAAAAATTGATGGAAGGAAAATATAAA
The DNA here is from genome assembly GCF_000151885.1 of Dipodomys ordii. Classification (NCBI taxonomy): domain Eukaryota; kingdom Metazoa; phylum Chordata; class Mammalia; order Rodentia; family Heteromyidae; genus Dipodomys; species Dipodomys ordii. The sequence continues at coordinate 6,447,385 of NW_012267311.1, forward strand.
TTACTGATATGCAAAGGGAAGTTGGTAGAAACAATCATCTCTAAAGGAAACTTGCAGATATAGAATCTACAGACAGTAAACTATTCTGTAAAAAATCTAATCCTTTAAAAATGAGATCATTGATCTTACAGAAGTAATTTCAGTGAATTATAAATAAAAGTGGGGCTAGGTACCCATAGCTTATGCTTGAGATTGAGATCTGAGGACTGAGGTTCAAAACAAGCCTGGGAAGGAAAGTCTACAAGACTCATCTTCAATTAGCCACCACAAAACGCCAAGAGTGGAGCTGTGGACCAAGTGGAAGAGCAACAGCCTCATGTAAAAAAGCTAAGGGACAACATCCAGGTCCTGAGCTCAAGCCCCAGAATCAGCACAAAAAAATAAATAAAAAGTGGGCAAATTAGAAATACCTTATGGTACTGCATCTTAAAATATGGATCAAAATTAAAATATTTTAGTTTGCTTTCTCCATAGTTTTTCTATTTGAAAAAAATATGATTTATGCCCAGTGCTGGTGGCTCACGCCTATAATCCTAGCTACTAAGGAGGCTGAGATCTGAGGATCAGGGTTCAAAGCCAGCTCAGGCAGGAAAGCCTGTGAGACTTTTATCTCCAGTAAACCACCAGAAAACCAGAAGTGGTACTGTGGCTTAAGTGGTAGAACGCTAGCTACCCTTGAGCTGAAAAGCTGAGGGGCAGTACCCAGGCCCAGAGTTCAAGCCCCATGGCCAGAAAAAAAAGATTTATGTAATGGCTTTTTTGTTGTTGATGTATGTGGTAACAAGGAATTGAACCATGCATGCTAGACAGCATTCTTCCACTAAGCCACAATCGCAGCCCTCAATGTAAGTTTTAAATGAGGACATAATTGAGACATCAATATAGATTTTGTGTGCTTAAAGTTAACTGAAGTGAAATGAGTAGGTCAAATAGCAGGAATAAAGGTTATAAAGCCTAATTTGTTTTTGTTCATTTGCAGTATACTAGGATGATATGTATTAAGTAAGTCCTGTAATTAAATTCTTGTATGTGTATTAGTTAGATTATTCTTATAATAGCTCCCTAACTTTAGGCAGGGGGAGGGGGCAGTTCTCCTCCACCTGGTCTTCCAGGAACCCCGTATTCTCTGCCATTCCTGAGAAACGCATTGGCATCTGCATACAGTTAACAGAGAGGAAGGAGCATGGAACCAAATATTTGTGCGAGGTTTCACGGACTCTGTGATATCACATGTTCCTTTTGCTGCCTTTTCACTGGCAAGAATCTGGTCATGTGATCATGCCAATATAAAGGAGGCTGGAAAACAGTCTACGCTTTACCCCAAGAAAGAAGTGTGTGTGTGTGTGTGTGTGTGTGTGTGTGTGTGTGTGCTGGTTATTGGGGTTGAACTCAGGGCCTCTGGTGCTCAGCTCTTTTGCTCACAGATGACAGTCTACCACTTGATCCACACCTCCACTTCTGGCTTTTTGCTGGCTAATTGGAGATAAAAGTCTCAGGCTAGCTTCAAACCTTGAGTCTCAGATCTCAACCTTTGAGTAGCTAGGTTTACAGGTATGAGTCATCAGTGCCCAACTTCAGAAGAGTTTTGACTGCCTGGAAGAGACTGGTTTTATAACAAAGGTCAGATATGTATGTGATTCCTGTGCTGAACTGGTCTCAGGTGAACCTGAAATCTTTTCTCTGTGTCCCCAGTTCATTGTCATTGAGTTCTGCATGTTTGTGTATGTGAGAGACAAGTTGGATATGTTCGAAGGGAAGCTGGAGAGCTACCTCACCTATATGAACGAGACAGGGACACTGACCCCAGTTATTCTACAAGTCCAAGAGCTGATCAGTGTCACCAAAGGTAAAACCATCTGCCACCATTGTTCCTGGGTGGCAGTTGCATGCATATAACTGTACTGCTGTAGTGTGGAAATCATCTGACTAAGATGCTTCATTTTGTTTGGAAATAAGCTAGAGTTTATGTCTCTCTAGGTTGACATAGGGAACACAAAAGATGCAATGCAGTGTGCCTCTGAGCATATAAAATAGTATTTGTAGAGCTGGGCGCTGGTGGCTCACGCCTGTAATCCTAGCTACTCAGGAGGCTGAGATCTGAGGATCACGGTTCAAAGCCAGCCCGGGCAGGAAAGACTGTGAGACTCCTATCTCCAATAAACCACCAGAAAACCGGAAGTGGCGCTGTAGCTCAAGTGGTAGAGCGCTCGCCTTGAGCTGAAATGCTGAGGGACAGCGCCCAGGCCCAGAGTTCAAGTCCCACGACCGACCAAAAAAAATTAAAAAAAAAATAGTATTTGTAGAAATGAACTTTAGAAATGGAAGCAAAAGAGTTTTTCTTCATTGCTGTTATTGTTTTCTTTTTGTCTTGTTTGTTCATTTATCTGTCTTTGTGAGGGTGGTGGGGGAACACTCAAATGGAGAGACAAAGGGTGAACAAATACAGCAGTAGTACTCATTAGACACTATGTCAAAAATGAACTCTACAACTTGTGGGTAGAGATAGGAGGGAAAACTGGGAGAGAGTGAGGGAAAGGGTGACATTGTCCAAAAGGAAATCTACTCATTACCTGACTTACGTAATTGTAACCCCTCTGTACATCATCTTTATAATAATTTTAAAAAAATAGCGTAGGGGTCAGGATGAGGGTCATTTTGTTAAACTGTACTGGGGACTGAGCTGAGCATACTCTGAGAATTTTCTCATCTTAAAGATGAAGAACTAAATGATCTAAAGAAGAACTAAAATGATCCTATATTTTTCCAGTTGAAATAGCCATCAAGCCTTAACTTGTCCTTAAGATAGTATGAGAAGTTTGTATCTTTCAAGTTTTACCTGGAAGTTATTTTTAAAGATAAATCTCTTGTCCTCAGCTGAAATCTTCCATCTTTTGACCCACATCTTCCTAAGTCTTCCCCCTGGTAACCACCATTATAACTTCTGCTTCTGTGGGTTCAGCGATTTTAGGTCCCACAGACAAGTCAAGCAGTCATTTTTGTATTACCGTGACAAATACCTGAGAAAATGAATGTAGGGGAGGAAGGCTTTGTTTTGACTCACAGTTTCAGAGTTTTCTTCCATGATCAGTTGGTCCGATTGATTTGGGCCTGAAGTGAGGCTGTGATGGAGAAGGTGTAGTGGAACAAAGCTGCTTAACCTCACGATACCAAAATGCAGAGAGGCAGAGGAAGCCCAAGGACGGGCTATATCCATCAAAGACATGGCCTCAATGACCTGCTTTCTCAAACCAGCTCTCATCTCCTATTAGTTCATTCAGATAGGTATGAAGTAGATGAGTGCATTGATGAAGTTAGTGCCCTCATGATCCAAAAAGCCCCACCTCTGAATTGGGGCTCAGGCTTTCCCTGCATGAATCTTTAGGGAACATTTTATATCTGCATTTCATATCCACACCTTGCATGTGGTATCAGTCTCTCTGTACCATGTTTATTTTTTATTTTAAACACTTTTTTAATTAAAAAATTTTAGAGTCTCAATATGTACCCCAGCTGGCCTAGAACTCTGTGTAGCCCAGTCTGGCTTCAAACTCATGATCCTCTTATCTCAGGCTCCTGAGTACTACTAGGATTACTTAGTATGTACCACCATACCTGGTTTATTTTACTTGGTATGATGTCCCCCAGGTTCATCCATGTTGTGGCAAATGACAGAATTTTTTCTTTTTGCAAATAAGTAGTATTTCATTGTGTGTGTAGATATGTGTATTTATATGCATGTACATATATGTATATACTAATAGAATATAATGTATAATGTAAATATATATAATGTATAATATGTATGTATAATGTATAATGTAAATACATACTCACACATTACATTTTCCCTATTCATTCATTTATCAGTTGATGGACATTAGGTTGTTTATTTGTATTTCTTGGCTACTATGAATAGTGCTTCCGTGAACATGAGTGCATAGATCTCTCTATACTCATTTTATTTCCTTTTCAGATATGCCCAGTTATGGAATTGCTAGATTGTTTGGTGGTTCTGCTTTTAGTTTGTGTGTGTGTGTGTGTGTGTTTGTGAGAGAGTCCTGGGGCTTGAACTCAGGGTCTGGGTGCTGTCCTTGACCTTTTCTAATCAAGGCTAGCGCTCTACCACTTAAGCCACAGCTCCACTTCCAGTGTTTTGGTGGTAAATTGGAGATACAGATATTCCTGTCCAGGCTTGGAACCATGTTCCTCACATCTCAACTTCCTGAGTAGCTAGGATTATAGATATGAGCCACTGGCACCTGGTTCTGCTTTTAATTTTTTTTTTTTGGTAAGTCGTGGGGCATGAAATCTGAGCCTGGGTGCTGTCCTTTAGCTCTTCAGCTTAAGGCTAGCACTCTACCACTTGAGCCACAGTGCTACTTCCGGCTTTTTCTGCTTATGTGGTGCTGAGGAATCGAACCCAGGGCCTCATGCATGCAAGGCAAGCACTCTACCACTGAGCCACCTTCCCATTTACATTCCCACCAACAGTACATAGAAGGTGTCTTTTCTCTACCAGCATTTGTTGCCTTTTTGATAATATCTACTCTAAGTAATTTGATAAAACCAATCATTGTGATTTTGATTTGCACTTCCCTGATTGTTAGTGATAAACATGTTTTCATATATCTGTTGGCCATTTATATGTCTACTTTTGAAAAATATCTGCTTAAATCTTTTGCTCCTCCTGAGTTTGTTTTTAATGGTCCACAGGAAAATTACTTTACCTTATAATAGAACTTTCTTTGTATGAAATCCTAATGGATATATCCACTGTCTGTGTAGGAAAATATGTTGGCCACTATCCCCAAATGAGTAAGTATCTGGACAGGATGTCAGGACAGTTTATGAGTCAGAGGCCAAGTTGGAACTCCTCTCTCTGCCTCAGTTTTTCATCTGTAAAGTGGAGCCTGAATAGCAGGGGGTGGGGGTAGTCTCCAAAAGCTACGATAGCTCTCATATTTGATGCCTCTCAACACCAACCACCAACCACCAGTGTTTCTTAAGCCATAAAATAAATGTTGCCAAGATTTTTCCCCCCTTAAGATTCATGTACTAGGAGTGTGTCAATACAGGGGGATCAGCTTTGATATGAATTACTCTTTTTCACATGTGTGTGTCCCCGAAAATTATCATTGATATAGACTTAAGGCAGGTACTTCTCATTTCATATGGCCATGCTTTACTGTTGCCCTTGATTATTATGTTCATCTGCAGTTCTGATTTATGATTCAAGTGATATATATCAGAGCTTAACCCTCAGAGAGTGTAGTCTACCATTCTAAGTCTTGTGAAAATCTCCATCTCAATATCTCTGTTCTGGTCTTGGTTTCTTCTGGGCTTTGTTTCTTGCTTCTTTCCTTCCTTTCTTTCATCTCCTTCTCCTTTCTTTTCCTTCTTTCTTCCTAGTACTGGTGCTTGAACTCAGGGAGGGCACTTTTGCTCAGTTTTTTTGCTCATAGTGCTCTACTACTTGAAACATGCCACCAATCCAACTTTTTTCTAGTCCGGGCACCCCTGAGTTTCTTTTGCTCAAGGCTAGCATTCTACCAGTTGAGCCACAGTGCCACTTCCAGCTTCTTCTGTTTATGTGGAACTGAGGAATTGAACCCAGGGCTTTATGCATGCTAGGCAAGCGTTCTACCACTAAGCCATATTCCCAGCCCACCAATTCAACTTTTTTGCTGGTTAATTCAAGACAGATTTTCAGAATTTCTGTGTGGGCTGGCTTTAGACCACTATCTTAGCCTTCTAAATAGTTAGGATTATAGACATGAGCCGTCAGTGCCCAGCTCTGGGCTCATTTTTAAAACTAACCTTAGTTTCTTGTTCTGGATACATGTTAGTCACCATAGACACTCATATGTCACTCATAGACACTTGTGGATTGAAATATTTCTCACATGGTTAAACATTTTGAAATTAACATGAAGTTGTTCCTGTGTCCTGGTCTCTTCCAACTTTAAAATAGAGACTCTTAGCTACTATACCTCATCTTTGTCTGGGAAGAAGGCATTAATGGAGTGAGGTTACATTCATGGTGCTATTTGGAGCAAATTCATAACCTATTCTTCCTATGGACAGACTCCTCCTCTCATCCTTTCCTTCTAGGTATAGCTGCTCATATACCCTTTTCATTGGGTCTTATGATTTTTCTTATTATTTGAGTTCTTTGAGATTTGAGATATAGAAATTGGGCACAATATGACTATTCCATCTATCTATCTATATATTCCATAATTTCCCTTTTATTCACTTGGAGTGAAAATATTAACACTGATGGAGAGAACTAAATATAAAATACATCAAGGGTGTGTGAATAAAAATGAGCAAAAGTTTACACACATGAGAAATACACCAAAGGAAGTATATGATTGATTTTTGCCACTACCCTTTTGATCCAGTGTCTGCATTTTGAAAATACCATGCACTGCTTGTTTTTGAGGCCTCTCAGCACTTTGCGTCTTTCAGGAGTCTGGGTGGTGACCATTCTTCCTGCCTCCCTCACGTGTGTGAGCTATCTGTTCCACATCCTGGCCTGTTACAGGTAAGACCACTCAAAGTCAAGTATGTGATTTTATCTAGAAATGCTTGCTATAGATTTTTCCAGAGTTCCTGAGCAGTGCCTGCAATGTTCAATATAGGCTTAAGAAGTGAATTCAAGATCCAGGGACAGTGGCATCTTTTGGTAGGAAGGAAGGGAAAAAACCCCAACTATTGATTTGAATTTCTGAATTCAAGTCACACTGCCTTCATCACTGTAGCTTTGTAGTAAGTTGCAAATCAAGAACTGTGGGTCCAGCGATTTGATTCTTTTCTAGGATCTTTCCACCTGGGATGCCTTGAATCAGACTTCTCATGTCTCAGCCTCCTGAATAGTTAGAATTATTTGCCTGAGCTACTGGCGGCTTGCTAATTGTCCCCTCACTTTTTTTCAAATTTCCCTTTATGTTGCTATAAGGTCAGGCTATAACAGATTGATTTCCTGTTTTAACTGTTTTTAAATCTTATGATCTAAATGCAATGTCTTCACCATGGCAGAACAAGAAAGTATAAAAAGCAAAATGAAGAAAATGAAAACCACACATAGTCTCATCTATCAAATTTCATTACCATTTTAACTTGGACAATGTAGTTATCATTTTGAGAAAAAAAAAAAAAACTTTTACGATTTTTGAAGACAAACTAGAATTGTGCCAGGAACTATGCTCAGCATTGTGGAATCTCAGCTGCCTGACACTAACCTCCCTGTATCTATTGGTCTCTGACTTCATTTCTAATTTTTTTCTCCAGAAAGCACATAAAGAGGCTGTGGGCAGGAGACAAACAGTTTCTCCCTCCGAGGTTCCACAATCCTTCCTCAGCAGCAAGTGTGGTAAGTCCCCAGGGGTTTTTAAGTGCTGAAACTAAGCCATGAGCCTCATCTGTCTCATTGGGTTGTAAATGACCTCAAGTGAAACAGGTGCAAGGCTCAGGGGGTCGAAGGAAACGAGCTTTTCCTCTTGCTCTGAGGCCCCTGTTTTCCTTTTAAACATCAGGTGGCCATTGCAAGATACTCTGGCTGGCAGATAGCCTATATTCTGTGGGGTAAGTGCCTTCCTATGACCCATTCAACCCAATACACCTTCCCTGGGCACCAACAGGGTCCCTGGCTGTGCAGAAGGGAGAGAGGTAAGTAGGATCAGCTCTAATTTCTGTCCTCAAGGGAACGCAGGATGGGGGAGAAACGCACACACACAGTAGGTCTGCCAACCCCTATTTGTCCTGAATTCACAGGCTGTGTATGCTGCAGGCAGTGGTGACCAGAGGAGGAAATGGCTGTCCACCACAAGCACAGGGCTCATGGGCTTTTTAGGGCAGTTAGCATTTAAAGGATACCTGATGGGATTTGTAGGAGGGGAGTGAGAAGACAGAGAGGGCTGTGCTAGGCCTAAGAAACAGCACCAACAAAAGTGTCAGGGTCTCTGATGGAGGAAGGCATAAGGCAAGCTGCAGGGGGCGGGCAGGGCATGAGGGTGGGTCATGAGCCCCAGTGACCTCAATCTCACCCCCCAGGATACCTCATCATCCATGTGGTGCAGAGCCTGTGTGGCATGATGATCGTGTATGGCCTGGTGCTGCCTGTCATCCACAACCAGGGCCTGGAGCTGCTCCAAGGGCTGGGGCTTGGATTGTAAGTGCTGAATGGGCCTTCTGTCTTTGCCTTTATGTGAGAATTAAGCCTCGGGCCCAAAGTCTTGATTCTGACCTAGGGATGGGTCGTAATAGCAACTCAAACAGGGCAACTTACAGTTTATAAAAAGGCTTCCTCTCTTACTGTTCTCTGGGACCTTCATGGAGTGTGTATGTGTGTGTGTGTGTGTGTGTGTGTGTGTGTGTGTGTGTGTGTGTGTGTGTGTTACATATATGTCCATTTTCTAGCAGGGTAAAATAAAATTCTAGGGAGATCAAGTATGAGGCAGGACAGCATGATGGAAGGGGGCAGGGAATTATGGCTAACCAAACATTTGGATCTTCTATGTGGATGGGGGTAAATTATATTCCCTTCTCCAAGCCTCAGTTTACTTCTGTAGAAGACAAAGTGAATGCTGGCATCACTGAATATTTACTATGCATCTTACTCATACCAGTCCTATGAGTTGGGTGGTTCTGTACAGACCAGGAAATAAGAATTTAGTCCAGGAGAGATACGTAGTATTTGGAGCCAGGCAGTCTAAAGCCAAAGCCTTTTGTTGTTGTTGATTATGGGGCTTGACTCAGGTCTTGGGCACTGTCTTTGAACTTTTTTGCTCAAGGCTAGCACTCTACCACTTTGAGCTTCAGCACCACTTCTGGTTTTCTGATAGTTCACTGGAGATAAGAATCTTGTAGACTTCCCTGGCCAAGCTGGCTTTGAACTGTGATCCTCAGATCTCAACCTCCTGAGTAGCTATGATTATAGGCATGAATCACCAAAGCTTTGTAACCACTATCCCACACAACCACTCAGAGTGTGAACACAGCACATGGCACTTTCTGAGGACCTCTTAGCTTGGTTCCATACTTGCCAAGGGTCACTCACGGGCCTGGAGTGGAGCCTATCGTGTCTACTCTGTTATACCCTTTCATTCTTAATGTCACTCACACAGCTGTCATTCTGATATGAAGGGACACTAAAGAGAGCCATGTGTAGTGACCTGCAGCCACAAGACTTGACCTTGTGGCCTTGGGAAAACCACCTCCCCTTTGTGAGCCTCCGTTTGCTTGTCTACATGATGGGCATGGGAATACTTTGAGCATAAAGCATAGAGTATGCACTTCTGTTGTTCTGGGTGGTGAGCATCTCTCTATCACTAGACATCAGAGAAGGGCCTAGAAGTAGCCCTAGAAGGACTCCTTTAGGATGGTCCTGCCCTGTATTTCAGCCTCACTCTATCCATCGTTGTGGGCCTCATGATCCTTCAGGGTTGGATCGCCGCCAGCTTCTTCCTGCAGCCCAAGCTGGGCACAGCTGACAAGCAGAAACCCTTGGCTCTCAACAACAGGTAAGGGCACTGAGGGAATTTCAGGGTTTCCATTGTCTCTCAGCCCTTCCCTCTTTTTTGGGGGGGGGTCTGGTCATGGGGCCTGAACTCTGGGCCTGGGCGCTGTCCCTCAGCTCTTCAGCTCAAGGCTAGCACTCTACCACTTGAGCCACAGCGCCACTTCAGGCTTTTTTTTTCTTTTTGCTTATGTGGTGCTGAGGAATTGAACCCAGGGCCTCAGGCATGCAAGGCAAGCGCTCTACCACTGAGCCACCTTCCCAGCCCAGCTCTTCCCTCTTAACCCTTGGCATATTCTGGTCACACGAGAGCATGTGAGAAGTTGTGGTACAGGGCCCTGGGGTAGGCTCCAGAGCCATGCTGCCTGGGATCTAATACCTGACATCCCTTACAAGTGCTGTGACTTTGTGTGACTTTACCAAATGTCTATGGACCATAGTTCCCTTACTGAGAAATCATTTTATATGCCTTAAAAAGGTGTTATAAGAATGAACTGTATTAATGTGGACTTAGAATTTAACGGTGCCTTGCATATGGGTAAGCCTTTCTAATTCAGCGAGGAAACATGGGCTCTGGGAGTAAAGAGGTAATGGTGACACCGTCTGCCAGTGAAAAGTTCACAGTCACCAGAGTGGACAGGCACATAGACCACATAGACTCCAGAGGGTGGAAAGCCATTTCAGGACAAACATGAGTGGTGGAGGGGAAATGGCAGGGCAGAGGAGGAGAAACAACGCAGGGTGAAGAGAGGCAGGGGAGGAGGGAAGAGGAGAGACAGAGGAGGGGAAGGAGGGAAAAAGAGAGGGGGGAGGGGAGGAGACAGAATTGAGGTAGGAAAGAAGAGGAAAGGCAGGGGGAAGAGAAGATGCAAGAATGGAAAAGGAGAAGCAGGAGAGAAAGAGGAGAAGCAGGGGAAGAGAAATTGGGAATGGAGAAGGAGAGGCAGAAATGGAGGAGGAAAGGCAGGGTTAGCAGGGGAGTGGTGGCCGAGGAGGAGGGGGTCAGATGGGCAGTTCCTCTGGAGAGAGGATGTTTGAGCTGAGGTGAGCACAGGTAAAGAGCAGTAGAGAGTTTGGCTGGCAGCTGCCATCGCGTGAATGAAGGCAAGGGAATGTTTTAGGAGTAGACAGAAATCAAAGTGATCACCACATTGTGACCTTAGAAAGCCAGAGCCAGGAAGCTAAAGCTCCATGGAAGCCCCGACCTTCAGGAGGCACAATGTGGACTTAATCCCAGAGGTAATCAGGTGGTCCTTTGGAGGACAGCCCTGGTTGGGGAAGGCTGGGGAAGCCCCCATGCCTTGGTGCTACAACCTCTGAGCCAGCTATAGCTCCAAGATTTCTTGTCCTCCAAGAAGCCTGAAACCCCAAGCATTGCTAGGAGAACCTTTACTAGCATTTGTCCTGCACTGTGCTTAGCATCGTCCCCATACTCTAGAGCAAGAACCCACTCCAGTACCATGAAGAGGGCACTGGCTCTTTATATTGGGCATCACAATCACTGGGTTAGGAGGTGGAATCCCAAGGTTCAACACCTGATCTGGGGACTACCAGAGTCCCCTACCTGAGGGACTTTCTTCTGGTCCATGTCTGTTTACAGGAAAGCCTTCCACAACTTCAACTACTTCTTGTTCTTCTACAATGTGCTGCTGGGAGTGGGTGCCTGCCTCTCTAGGCTGCTTGTCAGCTGCCTCTTGGGCTCCTGGCTGGTTGCACGCATTGACAGGACCATCATGCAGAGTGGTTATGAGGGCGCAGACATGGGTGAGTGACCTTCTCTGGGCTGGCTGGTCTTGCATCCTTGAGGCAGATATCTGGGGAGACAAGTATCATGGGGCTGGAAGTTCACATCATTGTTATGCTCACAGCAGATCTTCTGGTATGCCCCATAGAAACCTTTGCAGTCTATTTAAGAGGGAGTGCAAAGTTGTTCAATTCCTGCTGATTTACTCGTCCTTTGAGGTATAAAAGATGGTAGTCAAAAGTAGTCAAATTTAGGCCAGGTGCCAGTAGCTCATACCTGTGAACCTCCTAGCTACTCAGCAGGAAGAGATTTTGAGGATCCTATTTAAAGCCAGCCTGGGCAGGAAAGTCTGTGAGACTTTCGGTCGTGGGGCCTGAACTCTGGGCCTGGGCACTGTCTCTCAGCTCTTCAGCTCAAGGCTAGCGCTCTACCACTTGAGCCAAAGCACCACTTCTGGCTTTTTTTCTTTTTGCTTATATGGTGCTGAGGAATCGAACCCAGGGCCTCAGGCATGCAAGGCAAGCACTCTACCACTGAGCCACCTTCCCAGCCCCGTCTGTGAGACTTTCTTCCTCTTCTTCTTTTCCTCCTCCTCCTCCTCCTTTCTTCATCTTTCTTCTTCTTCATCTTTCTTCTTCTTCTTCTTCTTCTTCTTCT
>NW_012267311.1:6459355-6465427 GCF_000151885.1 Dipodomys ordii
CTCCTCCTCCTCCTCCTCCTCCTCCTCCTCCTCCTCTTCTTCTTCTTCTTTTCTCCCTCTCCTTCTCCTCCTCCTCCTCCTCCTCCTTCCCCTTCCCTTTCCCCTTCCTTTCCTCCTTCTCCTTCCTCTTCTCCCTCTCCTTCTCCTTCTTCTTCTTTTTGGTTGTAGAGTTTGAACTCCAGGCCTAGGCACTGTCCCTGAGCTTTTGTGCTCACAACTAGCACTCTACTAGTTTGAGCCACAACTCTACTTCCAGTTTTCTGGTGGCTAATTGGAGATAAGAAACTTACAGTCCTGCCAGGGTTGGCTTCAAACCATGATCCTCAGGTCTCAGCCTCCTGAGTAGCTAGGATTATAGGCATGAGCCACAGACGCTCTCAAGCTTTTGTGTTTATCTCCAATAAACTACTAAAAAAGAAAAAAAGCTTGAAAAGAGTCTATAGCTCAAGTGGTAGAGCACTACCTTGAGCAAGAGAAGCTCTCTCTCACACACATACAAATGAGCAGACAGAGGCTGTAATCAAATGCTTTCTGAACAACTAGAACTTAGTTTATGAGTACATAGCTCTAAAATATTTGAGTCAAGATTACAACTGAGAATTAGTGTTTTTACTAAGAAACTTACTTAGTCATGAAAATCTTCTGTGCAGTTGCAATACTCTAAAATCAAAGCCATTTCAGAGGAAGCAAAAGTAGCTTTTGTTCTGGTTCTAGCTTGTGGTCTCTAGCTTGCCGTCACTTATTCCTCATTCCATTCATGATCCGCACAGAAGGTCTTTGCCATGGCTGCCTCCAGCAACTTCAGACTTCAAGTTCTCCATAAAATGCATAGCTTAGAATAAGGTCTTTGAGTGCTTCTGGCTCTTAATACTCCTTGTCTAGATTCTCAGCAGAGTCGGCCACCAATGGAACACAAACAGACTGACAGTTATATCAGAAAAGCACAAACTATGCCTTGCTAGGAAGTGCTACTGGACCTGACCTGCCTCTGGGTTTCAGGGTTCAGTGCGTGGATCGGCATGCTCTATGTGGATCATTACCACACCAATCCTGTGCTGGTCAGCTTTTGCCATATTCTCATCACTGGCCACAGGGAGAGGAAGCTGCAGAAGTCTATCAAATACTGGTACCTAAACCAATCAGCAGGTAACATCTATCTCCTGTTTGAACCTGGGTTCAGAGAAAAGGAAATAAATATCCAAAGATACCTGGGATCTCCCAAAATTCCCCAGGATTGCCTCTTCTAACCTTCCCCCTTTTAATCTGCATACCCCATTCAGTGTATCCTTCAACCAGGGAGCTCAGGAGACTTAGCTACCAGTCAGCTAAGCTTTGTGTCTTTTTCTGCTAAGTGATCTCTTCCTGGAAATGAGCTCTGGTTAGGCAAATGGAATCCAGACCTCATTTGTTCGAGGGTTCTGATGTATCTTATATCCTAGGCTACCCACAAGATGCCCTCCAAGATGGGGCTTAGTTAGGATTTTCTGCCCTCTGAAGATATTCTGCCCCTTCAGGGTTCAGATGCATACACTGCTGTCCCAACTATGCAGATAGCCAGGTCTGTGGGATCACTCACATTCCTCTACCTCCATCCTATCCACAGGTGTCCCCCACACATTTGACACAGCTCTTCCAAAAGTCTTCAAGAATGGCAAAGGCAAACTCTACTCTTCCCCCAATCAGCCAGCACACAACTCCTGGTTTATCTGCTCTGATTCTATCTTAGGTCCCCGCATCTCAGCAAGGTCCAGGATGAGGTGGCTCCTGCTGAAGACCTTGATCAACAATCCCAGGCTTATCATGCTCAGAAAATCAAAATCAGATCATGGTTCCCATGAGTTCACCCAAATTCTACTAACGTGCTCAGATTGTTGACTCTGGCTACCATCTGCTACAAGACCAGGCCAGGCCATCTGCTTCCAAGAGAAGGCTCTGTATAACCAGCAGTTATACCTGCAGTGGGAAGGGATGGTACAGGCTCTGTTCTCATACATGGCAGACAGAAGATGGGTTGAAGACTCAGGGAGATTTCTCTCCTTTGACCAAGCAAAAAAAAAAAAAAAAGAAACTAAAGAAAGTCTATTACAAACTTTGCCACTTCCACTATCCATTGTGGAGACAGCCTTGAGTAGTTACCTATTAACAGAAGAACTAAGTTCAACTCTAAAACAGAACTGTCACTGAAAACAGTCTACATTAGGAGAGACTGTTTTTCTCTGGAACAGAGGATGGCTCTCAATGCAGTGAGGTCCTTACTACTTCCTGTTTTGCAGGTGTCATGTTGGGTGGGAAAGAGGATGAGCAGATCCCAATGCACTCTCTGCCCCATGGCCACTAGGATGAGGAGTGGATCAGAGCTAATCTGGGCTTTGCTCTCAGAATCTCCCTGACAGCTGTGGACTCACCTGAGAAACCACCTGTCTGAGGAAGCAGAGATGAGGTAGGCAGGCATTCCAGGCATTGGGGAATAAAAAGTCAAAGTCACTTGAGCAGGCAAGCCCCAGGATGTTTGATGAGGGTGAGCCAAGGAGCACATGAGGGTTCAGGGTGCTGATTTGAACCATTTCAAGGACACTCAAATGCCAGCCTGGGAGACAGGGACCCCTGTCCTACTGCAAAGCTCAGTACTTACTCAAAAATGTCATGCTCTAGCATAAGTTCTCATAGCCCATGACCTGCAGAAATTCTGACCATTCAAATCCCTCATGAGCCTGGGCAAGTACTATGAGGCCCTACCAATATGGCCGGGAAAGACTCCTATGCATGACCCCAGAGAGAGTATAATTTGGTTGTTATGTGCAGAACATATTTTCTGTCTCAAGTCAGATCATACTCTGGGTGATTCAAGACTCTAGAATGCCAGAGACTAGATTCCTACCTTGGACCTATTTTGTATCTCAGAGATCTTGGCTGAGATTTTAACTCTGAGTTTCAGTTTTCTTCATGTGCAAATAGTTTAATTATGGTACTCCTCTCATGGTTATTGAGGGATTAAATCTTCTCAATAAATGTTGGCTGTTGTGGTGGTCCCTATTTTTCCTTCTGTGTGCTATGGAGAAGATGGATGGTGCCCAGGGGGAGAGGAAGAATGGGCTTCAAGTCAAATAATATATTTGTAAAGTTATTTTATTTTTAAAAGGTACATGACTATTGTACATATTTATGGGTGATATTGTGGTCTTTGATACATGTGTACAATATATTGATCAGGACAAGGTTATTAGCATATTCATCACTTATTTATCATTTCAGTATTTAGGGAACATCCAATGTCTTCTAGCTATTTTAAAATTTAACACTAAATTATTAGCTATAATCACAGTACTGTGTTGCGTAGAACACCAAAATGTGTTGTTTCTAACTGCAATGCAGCCCCCAGCCAACCTCAAGAAGCATTTTTTTCTTTTCTTTTCTTTTGTTTGCCAGTCTTGGGGCTTGAACTCAGGGCCTAGGAACTGTCTCTGAGCATTGTTATGCTCAAGGCTAGCACTCTACCAGTTGAACCACAGCACAACTTCTGGCTTTTTCTAAGGAGTTTATGGGAGTTAAGAGTGCAATTTTTTTTGTTTCTTTTGTATGTTCTTCCCCCATGGTTTAACACTCTTTTCTCTGTATTTGATTCTGGTGCCCTGCACCTTATATATACACTTTTTTTCTAGTAGGAGGAGGGGAAGGGAAATAACAAAATGCGGAAACAAAGATATAGGTTTGACCCATTGTAACAATGAGATGTACAAGACACTATGTTGAAAATGAACTTTACAACTTGGGGTGGGAGGGAGGAGTTGAGGAGGTGGGGAGAGAAGGGATGATAGGGGTAAAACAAAGGAGGGAGTAATAATGCTCGATAGGAAATGTACTCATTACCTTACTCATGTAACTGTAACCCCTCTGTACAGTATCTTTACAATAAAAAATATATAAAAAAGAGTATCACAGACTTTCCTTCTTGGGGTTGCTTTGAACCTCAATCCTCAGATCTTAGCCTCCTGAGTAGATAGAATTATAAGCTTGAGCCACCAGCATCCAGTTTCAAGAAACATTTTTACGATGAAGAATGAAAGGAAATCAGAGTTGATGCTGAGGTAAGAAAAACACATGCTACGCTTCTTCCATTCTTGTCTTTGACTTTCATCCTGTCTCTAAGCATGGAGAGACTAAACGAGTGGTCTCTCGCTGTTCCAACTGGGACATTGCTGAGTTCAGAGAGCAGTGGAAATGTTATTCAAAAGCCAAATACCAGTTTCACCATCTGATCCAAATTCAAACACAAAGGCTCAGAAACCTCCAAGTCTGGGCAAGAGTCATGACTCAGGCAATAAGCCTCAGGTGAAGGCATGCTGAAGTGCTCTTCATGCTCCTCCAAGTTAATTCCATAAAGGATGCCATTTTTATCCCCTTTTGTGTTTCTAAGGGAGCCCACTTGCACCTTGCTTACTCTTTGCAATATTTGATCACATGAAATTGTTTCACCTTTGTTGACAAAAATTAACTTCTCCTGCTCACTGACTGGAGATTGTTAACTCTCATTATGTACACTGTATATATGCTTGTGATGTTTCCAATAAACTCGATCTATACCCACATGATGTGGTTCACATTCTGCCTACCAGATACTTCTGTCTTGCACCTAGCATATAGGGATAGCTTCTGCTGTCCACAGCTACAGAACTGATTTTTTTCCCTCTGACTTCTTGGAGAGCTGAGGAGTGTATTGGAAGTCAGGATGCAAATGACAAAGTAGAGCACTCAGAATTTGGGGAGTGTAGGGGGCCTTAGAACAAATTCTGAGTGTTGTACTCATTAACACAAAGACATCCCAAGAAAGATAAATATATAGCTTTTGTAGACGCAGCTCCTGTGTTCATTCTAGCACCTAGGGCTGTCTTCTCTTCTCTCCTCTCACTGTTCACAGCCACAGAACTGATTTTTCCCCCCTGACTTTTTGGAAAGCTGGGGAGTGTATTGGAGCTCAGGATACAAATGACAAAGTAGAGCACTCAGAATATGGGGACATTTAAACATTTGTTTCAGGCCCCCAAATTTTTGAGTGCCTTACTCATTAACACAAAGACAAACATCCAACAAAGATAAATATACAGTGTCTATCCTAAGCAGCTCCTGTGTTCATCCTAGAATCTATGGCTGTCCCCTCCTCTCTCACTGTCTACAGCCACAGAACTTTCCCCCCCCCAACTTCTTGGAGATTGAGGAGCGTATTTGAGCTCAGGATGCAAATGACAAAGTAGAGGACTCAGAAATGGAGGCCTTGAAACAAACGTTTTAAGTGTTTTGACAAAGTAGAGCACTCAGAATATGGGGGCCTTAAAACAAATGTTTTTTTTTTTAATTATTAAGGTGACATACAGAAGGGTTACAGTTACATAAGCTAGGTAATAAGTATATTTCTGTCAAATGTGTTACTCCTTCCCTCATTTTTATCCTGCTTTCCTTTCCCCTTTTCTCCCCCCAAGTTGTACTGATCATTTCCAACAGACTGTCTTGTGAAAATCACTGTTGCATTGGTCCCCCTGCTTGTCTTTTGTCTCAGCAGTCTGTTGTTCTTCTTCCCTTCCCTAATTCAGATAAATCTATATACAACACCAGAATACCAAAATCAATTACAGTGACAACAGGGGATATACCATAGGGAGAAGAACATAGAAAAGAAACAAGAAATCACATAGTACATTAAAAAACAACAGCAAAGAAAAACTTCTTGTGTCCATGTCTTGAAGTTCATTTCACTTAGCATCATCTTATATGACAGGCCGGGAATGTGGCTCAGTGGTAGAGTGCTTGCTTAGTAAGCATGGACCCCCGGGTTCAATTCCTGATATCACACAATAATCATTTTATATGATCATGTACAGAGCTATTGAGGTGTATACTAATTATTGCAAATAAGGGAATCCATGGGACCTATGTTTCTTTAGGTCTGGCTTACTTCACTTACTATGATTTTTTTCCAAGTCTTTCCATTTCCTTACTAAATGGGACATTGTCATTTTTTTCTGATGGAAGCACAGAGTTCCACTATATATATATATATATATATATATATATATATAT
>NW_012267311.1:6465477-6476323 GCF_000151885.1 Dipodomys ordii
CCACTATATATATATATATATATATATATATATATATATCACATTTTCTTGATCCATTCATCTACTGAGGGTTATCTGGGTTGGTTCCATATCTTAGCTATGGTGAATAATGCTGGGATAAACATCGTTGTGCTGGTAGGTTTAGTGTGGCCTTGTTTGTGGTCATTTGGGTAAATGCCCAGAAGTGAGATTTCTGGGTCATTGGGGAGCTCTATGTGGAGTCTTTTGAGGAACCTCCATACTGCTTTCCAGAGCAGTTGAACAAGTTCACATTCCCACCAACAATGTAGTAGGGTTCCCGTCTGTCCACATCCCCTCCAGCATCTGTTGTTATTAGAGTTCTTGATTATAACCATTCTAACTGGGGTTAAATGGAATCTCAGTGTTGTTTTGGTTTGCATTTCTTTTATGGCCAGAGAAGTTGAGCATTTCATGTGTGTATTGGCCATTCTTATTTCCTCTTCAGAGAAGTCTCTCTTTAAGTCTTTAGCCCACTTATTAATGGGGCGCTTGTTTTTTGAGGACTTGCTTTTTGGGAGATTTAATTTTTTGAGTCCTAAATATGTTTTAGATATGAGGCCCTTGTCTGTTGTGTGGCTAGTGAAAATCTTCTCCCAATCTGTGGGCTTTCTGTTGATCTTGCTAGCTATGTCCTTTCCCATGCAGAAGCTCTGCTGTTTAATGTGATTCTGTTTATCCAATGTTTCTTTGATTTGTTGTATTTCTGGGCCTTTATTAAGAAAGTTTGACCTGTGACAAGGAGACCTAGAGTATCCTCTATTCCTTCATGTAATATTTTCAGAGTATCTGCTTTTACCTTGAGGCCTTTGATCAATTTGGAATTGTTCTGGTACAGGATACTATATAAGGATCTATCTTCAGTTTTCTACTCCTGCATAGCCAACAACAAAGGGTTTTATAGCGTGCTTTTTGTGTTTTTTCCCATTTGTTACTGTTTTTGATTTCTGTTCCTTTGTCTTGTATGCAAATCTATCTGATTTCAGGAGGATAAGGGAAGAACAGAAGTGGTAGGACAAAGAGTGAACTAACTCAGCAATGATACTTCTTAGACATTATGTTAAATATGAACTATATTCAATTTGTGGGGGAGGGAAGTGATAGATAAAAAATTGAGCAAAAACAAGGGAAGAGGTGACAGTATTCAAAAACAAATGTACATATTACCTGATTTATATAATTGTAACCCCTCTGTACATCATCTTTAAAATAAAAATGATTCAAAATGGATATTTAATCTTGTGAAAATGTAACTTTAAAAGCAGATGGAAAGGTTAAGGAACAGTAATTTCTAAAAGGAGAAATGAGATGATGAAATCCATCTAAGTTAGAAAAAATAGAGAATATACTTAGAATAAAATTTAAATTTAGATGCCATGAGGCAACTGTAGTGTCTATCACAGAGAACTGGGGAAATGACTATGAATCATTTATATATTGAAATCATACCTGAAATTCACATTAAGGTCTGATGAGAAAATAGTTCAGATTTTACTCAGATCCTCTATGCATTTGGGAAAATAGTTATGTTTTCACTTAACAAAGCTGAATTCCCTTGGAATGGTTTTTAGCCCTGAAATCACAATGACATTTTTTATCAGACCTTATTAAGATGTCACACTTAGGGGCAAAGATGCAGCCTATAAGCCCAGCACTGGAGGCCAAGGTGGAGAGCTCCACAGCTACCATGGTTTTCCCCTTGGTGCTATGGTAGGCAGGCTGAAAGGTGACCCAGACACTACAGAACACCAACATACTGAAGGTCAGGAACTTGGCCTCATTGAAGGTGTCAGGCAGGTCCCTGGCCAAACTAGCCACAGTGAGGCTTCTCAGGGTCAGGGAGCCCAGGGAGCCCAGGACCTGGTAGAAAGCAGTGAGGGGGCCCTTGTTGTACAGGATGATGATGTGGTCATGTTCAGAATGTGTACCTGTGTCAATGAAGGGAGGAGAAGTTCCCAGTCATATCCTA
Source organism: Dipodomys ordii (assembly GCF_000151885.1). Classification (NCBI taxonomy): domain Eukaryota; kingdom Metazoa; phylum Chordata; class Mammalia; order Rodentia; family Heteromyidae; genus Dipodomys; species Dipodomys ordii. Next base: position 6,467,465 of record NW_012267311.1, read on the forward strand.
CAGAGAATCAGTTAGTGTACAGATGGGGATGATCAAGTTCGGTGTACCTGACACAAATAACTGGTGTAGCTTGTTCTTTGAAGACGTGACTGAAGGCCAGAACCACAGTAATAGTTTTAGCCAAGGCAGTGGAAACAGTCACGGTGAACACCACTATAAGTGTACTCTGCTGGAAGATGCATGTGGCTGTGTTGGGATGTCCAATGAATAGTAAGGGGCAAGGAAAACAGCATTTTGGGGAGATGAGAAATATGTAGCTTAGGGTTCTATTATTGGCCTTTATAATGGGAGTGTCTTGATTCTTCTGGAAAACCCCAAGAACAACAGTTGTGGATACAAAGAAGCAGAGAGCCATGCAGGCCCAAACCATTCCCAAGGGATCTTCATAAGCCAGAAAGCTGTCAGCTTTTTAGCATGCAGTTGTTCCTCTCTGGGTTGGCATACTGATGATCTGGACACCTCACACACCATATCTAGTGAGGAGTGGGGATTACCCTTAGTTCTTTTCAATATTTTCATTTCTTCTTAGTCCCACCACTAAAGTACTTTAGTTTTCTTGTTTAGGCAATATTTCTTGGCATTATCTGCTTGCTCTTGGATTTCCCTTTGGCATAATTTAAGTGATTTTTTCCATATCTGTGATTTTTTTTGGCCCAGTTGGTGTATTCTGTCTTCTGTATCTGACACTTTACATTCCATTTCGATCACTCTGTTAAGTATGGTTTCCATTGTGGTTTGCATGGAGGAAATGTACTCATTTATGGATTCGATGTTGGTACTAATCTCACCTTTTAGTGAGATTGTAGTGTGTATTGCCTCTATTTTTTGTATGCACTTCCTATTTGAGACCCTGCATCTCTTTCGATAGTTCATCCCTGTGTTCTTTGAAGTTCTGGTCTATTTCTTGCTTTAATTCTTGAGTCATTGCCTCTAGCATCTCTTGCATGTAGGCTTTGTCTTCCATTCCTGCTTTGCTCCCACTGAGGCTCTCCCCTGGGTGGCTGATGGCTTTTGGGGGTAGCTTGCTATCCTGGGTATTGATAAACTTTGTAATTTTTTTCTCTATGATTTTTGCATGGGGATTCAGGGCTTATTGGAGACTGATCTGAAATTTTGTTTGGTCAATAGTTGTCTTGTTTTTGCTTGGTTGCTGTTTCTGGGTTGGTGGAGGAAGTCTGTACCTGGTCTTGGACCTCCAGCTGCTGGTCTGACCCATATAGGGCTCTCAACTCTCTGCTGTTGATCACTGGCAGTTCCTGCCTTTAGAAGGACTGAGAAGACTAGACTGCTCCTATTTACTCCTACAAATGCTCTTGGCTAGATCAGGTGTGCTGGATGTACTCTCCCAGTTGCTGGAGTCTGCTTTGGGCTCCTGATTTTTTTGGGGGGGGCCAGTTTTGGGCCTGTACTCTGGGACTGGGTGCTGTACCTCAGCTATTTAGCTTAAGGCAGGCGCCCTACCATTTGAGCCATAGCACTACTTCTGGCCCTTTATGCTTATGTGGTGCTGAGATATCAGATCCAGGGCCTCATGCATACAAGGCAAGCACTCTACCACTGATCCACCTTACCAGCCTGAGCTTCTGACTATTATCAGGTGCTGACAGCCTGAGTTGTCCAATTTCAGGCCTGGGATATATTGATCGAATTCTGGTGGGGTTTGGGCTTCTGGTTCTCTTGCCCTGGACACCCAGGTCTTTTGCTGTTATGGGCATGATTCCCAGGGGTGCAATTCCCTGTTTTCCCCCCTCTGCTTGAGGTGTATGCTCAGTTTCTGATTTCAATCAGCAAGAGTTGGTTGTGTTGCTCAGTCACCAAATCCCCAGGCCTTGTCTTTGCTCCCAGTCCCTGGCCTGTGGTACTCCAATTGGACCTGTGCTGCTGTGTATCCCACCTGGGTTACACAGCCTGGAGTACACAGTTCATGTTTCTTCCACTGTTGGAGGATGTGACCCGCGGGCACTGTTCCTGGCTTGGGTGTTTAAGCAGGGATCTGCTTGTGATCTAGCCTGGCCAGCTGGATGTGCTCCATGGGCTGGTGGAGCTCTCAAACAGTTCCCAGTTTTAGTGGGTTCTGTAGTCCAGGTGTTGGGGTAGGGTCTGGTTCAAGGCTTGGGGGTTCCCACCTGCTCTGGTCTCCCTTGAAAGATATGCTGTCCCCTGCCAGGTTCTCACCCTGGAGCTAGTTTGTTTCTGTGGGATGGCGGTCACTGTTTGCCACTGCAATCAGAGTTCAGCTGAGATGCTTGTGAGCTGGACCGGGTGGTGGTGGCACTGCATGTTTCTCCTTTGTCTCTGCTTCTGTTGATGCTGTTTGGGTAGGTGCTGCAGGATGGGCCTCCAGCCACAGGCCTCTGGTGGAGGTGTGGGGGAGGCATCTCTTTGCAGGTTCTGATCACTGGGGTTTGTTTCTGTTTGCGCTCTCTGGATCAGCACCAGTACCTTGCAGGTTTTCCGCTCTGGTGTTCTGTGGGCCATCTGTGTAGTTCTTAGATTCCCATCATGGGGCCGAGTGTCTTTGGTGGGAGGGAGCCCCTCTGCTTGGAGAGTGAGGGGTGGGGCTCCCGGCTCGGAGGTTTCTCTGTCGGGATCAGTGGGTCCGACACTGGTACCTCAGCCATCTTCTGCGCAGGTGATCTGCAGATGAACCCATGTGTCTCTGGGGACTCCGGCAGCCCCCTCCGGGCCGGGCTGGCCATGGCTTGGCACGTTGCCGTACAGCCAGTAAAGGTTGGGGGAGGGGTCTTCGCGCTTCTCTGTTCTGAAATTCTTCCTTTTCTTTCATTCTTTTTTTGTTTTTTTCCACCTCCTGTTTTCTCTGGGTGTTCATCTTTTTGTTGTTGTTGGTCTCTTGGGGAAATTAAGCATTGAAACTCGAACTCTTTTTGGTTGGCGAGAGCTGTGGCATTTCCTTACTGTCCTATCATCATCTTGGTCCCCCCCTCCCTTTTTGGTTTTAATATTTTGTTTTTTGTGTCACTTAATTGCTGTTCTAGACCTTATCCTTCATTGTGTGCATACTTAATTCAGATTTTGATTACTCAATTCACAAACTCTCAGCCTTAACTCCTTTAATTGTAGTATTATTTCTTTATACTTATAGAATTTTTTTCTTGTCAATTGTGGGGCTTGAACTCAGCTTGGGCGCTGTCCCTAAGCTCTTCAGTTCAAGGGGACTGCTCTACTGCTCTAGTGCCCCTTCCGGCTTTTTGATCATTTATTGGAGATAGGTGTCTCATGGATTTTCCTGCCCAGGCTCATTATGAACCATGTTCCTCAGATCTCAGCCTTCTGAGTAGTTAGGACTACAGGCGTGAGCCACTGGTGCCCAGCTTTTCCATAATTTTTGTTTCATGTCTAGACTTTTTCTCATTTTTCCTTTTTTCTTTATCTCTCTTCTTCTTTCCTTCTATCCTTTACCTCTCTCTGAATTTAGGTCTTAGTTATCTTCCCTCTCTACTTTTCCCTCCCCACATTCCTCTAATCTTATTTCTCTTCATAATTCTCCCTAAACCTATTAATTTGTGGTCCACTGACTCCTTTGATTTTCTTAGTTCAATGATCCATAGTTATTTGCTGTTGAACTAGATTGTATCTGTTGAATGAGATTGTATCTGTACTCATTTTGACTGTGTCAAACAATCTGTGCAACTACAGGCCTCTGGTTGATGCTTGCCTCAAAATAGTGTTCTAGCTCAGAATTGTTTTTGGCTATCATATACAAATGGGCAGAACAAGCAGAAACACAAGAAAAATGGCAAGTCCAGGAATCTCAGCTTCCACTCATGGTAATCAGGCAACAGAGCAGTTAATGAATAATCCAGGGGGAGAGTCCCTAAAATGCTCTACAAACACTACTGCTAAACATGCTGAATTAAAAGATTGAGAGGTTGCAAAATCCTTGTGTGAGCATGATAGGGAAACATGTGAGCGTGATGAGGTTAACCAAAGATTAATACAGGTACTTCACAAGTGTGATGAGACTAACCAAAGATTAATACAGAAATTTTGGGAGCCAATCAAAAATTAATACAGGAATAGCCCTAGCGGGGTGAGAATTTAAAAAAAAGATTAATGGAGGCATTCATGGAATCCATAAACAGAAAGCTGGAGGAATCCATGGAGGCCACAAAGGGAATGCTGAATGAAGCCCAACTGAAGGAAAGGGAGTCCAATGAAACTATAATCAATCAACTAAGGGATTTGAGAATGAACACTGAAAACCAAATCAAGGAGGAAAAGAAGTGCTTACAAGATCTAAAACAGAGCTCCAACAAAGAATTTGAAGCAATCAAATCTGAGCAATAAGGATGGAAAGGAAATAAAAACCAAAGTAGAAAGTCTTGACAGTAGGTTAGACCATGTAGAAGATCAAATCTCTGGGATTGAAGACAGCCTAGTCCTTATAGAGGAAGAACAGACAAGTATTCAAGACAAATCCAGGAAATATGATAGCTTCAATATTTAGAAGACACCGTCAGAAGGCCTAATTTAAGGCTAATGGGTGTGAGGGGACCTAGAGACAGAAGTTAAAGGTCTAAGAACTTCTGAAACTCTCAAAAAGATAGGCCCATTCAGATACAAGAAGCTTTTGGAACCCCAAATAGACCAGACCAGAACAGGACATCCCACAATCACATTGTAAGTCGCACAGGATCAAATGAGACCAAGGAAAGGATCCTTAAAGCTGTCAGGAAGAAAAGATAAAGTGAAACCTATCAGAATAACTTCAGCCTTCTCAGCAGAGACAATGAAAGAAGAGCCTGGAATGATGTATGCCATGCACTAAAGACAACTATCAACCAAGAATACTGTGCCCAGCTAAACTCTCCTCCATAACAGAAGGACAAATCAAAACCTTCCATAGCAAACAAAAGTTGAAACAATATGTCTGCACCCAATCTGCCCTACAAAAGATACTTAAAATGCCCTACACATAGAAAACCAACACAAACACGACAAAGGCCAAGAAACATCCCCCAAATAGAGAATCCAAGCATCATAAGTAGAACCCAGTTGGCACAGCCCACAAGAAAGTAGATAACATGGCAGGAGCTACTAAGCACCTCTCAGTCCTAACTCTCAATATTAATGGACTTAACTCTCTAATTAAGTGACTAGATTGTCTAGTTGGATTAAAAACCAAGATCCTTCTATCTGCTGCCTTCAAGAGACACACCTTACCCACACAATCACGCATATTCTGAAAGTGCAAGGCTGGAATAAAATCTATCAATCTCATGGTCTCCATTAACAGGCAGGAGTTGCAATCCTAATATCAGATAAAATAAACTTCAAATGAAAATTAGTGACAAATAAAAGAGAGGATATTACAATTCTAAATATCTATTCACCAAACAATGGAGTTCCCAAATTTATCCAAGAAACACAACTATCCATGAAAGTTCACATAGATCCAAAGACATTAATTTTTGGGAACTTTAACACAACATTATCCCCACCAGCTGGATCAACCCAGCAAAAACTCAACAGGTAAACCTCATAGCTAAACAACTGCATGGATCAACTAGACTTTAACAGACATCTAACGAATATTTCACCCAGCAGCATCAGAATACATGTTCTTCTCAACAGCACATGGAACATTTTCCAAAATACACATTTTAGGTCACAAAGCAATTTTGTCCAAATTCAGAAACATTGACATTATGCCCTGCATTCTCTAAGACCATAAGGGAATCAAATTAGAATTCCACACCAAAAGCTGCCAAAGAAAATCCTGTAACACTTGGAGGCTGAACAACACCTGTTGAACCACCAGTGGGTCATGGAAGAGATTAGAAAGGAAATTCATATTTACCAAAAGTGAACACAGAAATTACCAAGTACGCTGGGTGTCACAGCAAAGGCAGTACTCAAAAGCAAGCTTATAGCTCTGAGTTCCTACATCAGGAAATTGGAGTGTTCTGAAACCAACAACTTAACGAGGCACCTGAAGTTCCTTGAGAAAGACCAACAAGCTAAACCCCAATCCATTCGATGGAAACAAATAATTTAAATTAAATCAGAATTAAGTGAATTAGAGTCCAAAAAAAAACCATAAAAAAGAATCACCAAAACAGTTGTTTCTTTGTAAAAATTAACAGACCATTAGCAAAGAGAAGAGAAAAAGAAGAGAATACACCCAAATAAACTCAGAGATGAGAATGGAAACATCACCACAGAAACAACCAAGATTCAGAACATTATAAGTGAATACTTCTCAAACCTTTATGCTTAGAAGTTTGAGAATCTGGAAGAAAGGGACGAATTTCTAGCAAATATTGACATGCCCAAACTAAATCAAGATGATTTAAAACAACTTAACAGACCCATATCAAGCACTGAAATAGAAACAGCAATAAGAGACCTCCCTCCCAAGAAAAGCCCTGGGCCAAATGGATTTACAGCTGAATTCTACAGGATCTTCAAAGCATAACTCACACCAATACTTCTCCAACTGTTCAATGAGATTGAAAGTGAAAGTTCACTGCCAGACTCTTTCTTTCTTTCTTTCTTTTTTTTTTTTTTGGGTCCAGTCATGGGGCCTGAACTCTGGGCCTGAGCACTGTCTCTCAGCTCTTCAGCTCAAGGCTAGCGCTCTACCACTTGAGCCACAGTCCACTTTCGGCTTTTTTTTCTTTTTGCTTATGTGGTGCTGAGGAATCGAACCCAGGGCCTCAGGCATGCAAGGCAAGTGCTCTACCACTGAGCTACCTTCCCAGCCCTGCCAGACTCTTTCTACGAAGCCATTGAAACCCTCATCCCCAAACCAGGCAGGGGCTCAACAAAGAAAGAGAACTATAGACCCATTTCTTTGATGAACATCAATGCAAAACTTCTCAACAATATTTTTGCCAATCGACTTTAACAACTCATCAAAAATCATACTTCATAATCATCAGCTTTCATTTCAGGGATGCAAAGCTGGTTCAATATATGCAAATCATTTAATGTAATTCATCACATTAACAAGAGCAAGGATACGAATTGCATGATTATCTCAATAGATGCAGAAAAAGCATTTGATAAGATCCAACACCCTTTTATGATGAAAGCTTTGGAAAATCTAGGAATCCATGCAACATTCCTCAATATAATAAAGGCTGTGTATGACAAATCTACAGCCAGCATTATTCTTAATGATGAAAGCTAAAACTTTTTCCTCTAAATACAGGAATGAGACAGGGATGTCCACTCTCTTCCATTCTCTTCAATTTAGTATTAGAATGCCTAGCCACAACAATAAGATATAAATATAAAGGGATCCAAATAGGGAATGATGAAGTAAAATTCTCCCTCTTTGCAGATGACATGATCTTGTATTGAAAGAATCCCACGGACTCCACTCCCAAATTACTCAAGCTGAACCAAAACTTTGGCAACGTAGCAGGGTATAAAATTAACCCTCAAATATCAATGGTTTTTCTATTTGCCAACAATGAGAAGAGCACGTCTGAAATCAGGAAAGCAACTCCTTTTGTAATAGCCCCACCAAAAATAAAATACCTAGGAGTTAACTGAAGAAGTGAAGGACCTCTATGATGAAAAGTTAAAAAGGAAATCAAAGCAGAACTTAGTAAGTGGAAAAACCTCGCATGCTCCTGGATTGGAAGGATCAACATCACGAAAATGGCAATACTGCCAAAGCCGATCTACAAATTCAATGCGATACCTATCAATATCCCAACCCCATTCTTCAATGAAATAGAAGAAGCAATCCAAAAATTCTATGGAACGATCAAAGACCCAGAGTAGTAAAAATAATCCCTAACAGAAAGAACAGTGCTGGAAGAATATCAATACCAAAATTCAAACTACTACAAAGCCATAGTAATCAAAACAGCTTGGTACTGGCACAAGAACAGACCTGAGGACCAATGGAATAGAATAGAAGACCCAGAAATGAGCCCACAGACCTATGGCCACCTAATCTTTGATAAGGGAGCTAAAAAAAATAGAATGGAAGAAAGACAGCCTCTTCAATAAATGGAGTTGGCAAAATTGGTTAAACACCTACAGAAAACTAAAGCTAGAGGCTTCTATATTCCCACTCCAGCAGAATCAACTCCAAATGGATCAAAGACCCCAAAGTCAAAGCAGATACCCTGAAAACATTACAGGAAGAAATAAGAGAAACCCTAGGTCTCCTTGGCACAGGGTAGAATTTCCTTAATAAAGACCCAGAAACACAACAATCAATAAACGGCTGGACCAATGGGATTACATGAAGCTGCAGAGCTTCTGAAGGGTAAAGGACATAGCTAGCAAGATCGATAGAAAGCTCATGGATTGGGAGACAATCTTCACTAGCCATACAATGGACAAGGGTCTCATAGCTAAAATATACTTGGAACTCAAAAAGTTAAATTCCCCAACAACAAATCCTCAAAGAAACAACTGCCTGAATAATAAGTGGGCTAAAGACTTAAGGAGACACTTCTCTGAAGAGGAAAGAAGGATGGCCAATAGACACATGAAGAAAAGCTCAACTTCTCTAGTCATAAAAGAAATGCAAAAAAATTAGAATAGCTATAAACAACAAATCTAATAACAACAGATGTTGGAGGGGATGTGCACAAAATAGAACCCTACTTCATTGTTAGTGGGAGTGTAAACTTGTTCAATCACTTGGAAAGCAGAATGGAGGTTCCTCACAAGATTAAACATAGAGCTCCCCTATGACCCAGCAATCCCACTTTTGGGCATTTACCCAAATGATCACAAACAAGGCCATACTAAAGCTACCAGTACAACTATGTTTATCACAGCATTATTAACCATAGCTAAGATATGGAACCAACCCAGATGCCCCTCAGTAGATGAAGGGATCAAGAAAATGTGATATATATATATATA
>NW_012267311.1:6480143-6482342 GCF_000151885.1 Dipodomys ordii
TGAAGGTGTCAGGCAGGTTCCTGGCCAAGAAAGCCACAGTGAAGCTTGCCAGGGCCAGGGAGCCCAGGTATCCCAGGACACAATAGAAGGCAGTGGCTGAGCCTTTGTTGCACATGATGATAATGTGGCCATGTTCTGAGTGTGCATCGGTGTCAACAAATGGAGGAGAAGTGCCCAACCAGATTCCAGACAGAATGAGCTGGATCAGCGTGCAAATGGGAATGATGAAGTTAGGCATTCCTGACACCAGCAACCACCGCATCCTTCTCCCTGAAGAAGTGACAGAGAAGGCCAGAACCACAGTAATGGTTTTGGCCAAGACAGTGGAAACAGCCACAGTGAACACAACTCCAAATGTGGTCTGCTGGAGGACACATGTGACTGTGTTGGGATGTCCAATGAAGAGCAAGGAGCAAAGAAAGCAGCAGTTGAGGGAGATGAGCAAAATGTAGCTGAGAGCCCTGTTGTTGGCCTTGACAATGGGAGTGTTGTTGTGCTTTGTAAAAATCCCAATAACAGCAGTGGTTAGTGCAGAGAGGCAGAGAGCTAAGCAGACTAGAGTCATCCCCAGAGGGTCCCTAGAGTCCAGGAAGCTCTCAGATTTCAGCAGGCAGAGGTTTTTCTCTATGTTGGCATACTGATGATCTGGGCACCTCACACACTGCTCCAAATCTGTAAAGAAGTAGGAATTACTATCAGTTGTGCAGTAGTTACCTTGCTTTTCTATCCTTCTCCCAAGAGATTAATTTGCTGAGCTTAACCCAGTGTTTTGTGTTGTTGCTTTCTAAACCAAAGTACAAATTCTATGAAGCATACAATTCAATGTGAGTCCTGATCATTTTATCCTCATAAGTTTTCTTACATTTCAGCATTTTCTTGAAAGAATTTCTCATTATCTAAATATGGAAGGAACAATCTACTCCACCTACTTAACATACCATCTGTAATTATCTGTGCTATTCCTTCAGAAACCACATACTTCCTGAGAAATGTACACATTATATGTAAATTCCAGAGAATCAGATATAATTGATAATCCTCGTTATCTTTCCTATATTTCCCCACCTCAATTACACATTGAACTTTTCAAAGCAAACATGGTGGAATTTGATGGATATTTTCCTGACTCACTACCCTAATTTTGCTAACAGTGACATTTTATAATGTGAGTCTTCTCATCCAATATAGGCTTCTTATTTTTGTCCTCTCCTAATTTTTTACCTCATGTTTGACAATATCTAAAGTCTATCACAACAATAATTTTCTCTTATGATTTTATCATTTAATAGGTACTAAATAACATTTCTAAAAATACACATATGACTTATGATTTCAAAGTAGAAATAAATAATTTCTGAACCTTACACTCTTCATTCTCTAGAAATTGAAATGTGTATTCAAATATGTCTAGAATGTTCTAATAACAATAAAACTATGATCATATACCTTTCTTACAAATTAATGTGTTCTTTCAGTATGCTTCACCCAAAATGCTGCATTTTTCTAGACTTTAGCATAGAATTTATTTCAAGTGGTCCGCTTGAGTTTAACATTTGCTACATAATACATTTTGCCATATTACAGTTAATGTTCTAACATGTTTTCTGTTGGAATGGATATCATGTACATGGAAACTGGTCCACAAAACTTATCCAAACCTTTTATCACTCTGCAGGTGTTGTGACTTTTCTGGCAGGATTTTATCTTTTATAACATGCAATTTCCTACCTAATAATAGGAAGGCTTTTGTCTCTATATGCTATCTATTGTGGACTGTTCCTATTGTCTACTATTGATTGACAAACACTAAGGAGATATGGATAATGTCTCCAATGCTTACACAGTTACCTGTACCATTAGAAATCTCATTCTCAGGGCAAGGGATACAATCAAAGCAACAGACAGACTTTCCCTCCTGAGGGGATTTTCTGAATCCAGGACCACAACTTTCACTGCATACAGACTGAGGAGTCTAAAAAAAAGCAGATTAGTATTGATGACAGACAGGTTACTTATACTTAATATCCTCAAATTCTACTATGGTAGGTATTTTGATCACTCAGAATCAAAATTTCTACATAGATGCATGTATAAATATGTATATACACAAACAATTGGATGATATTATTTCAGGTATTATATCATAATCAAAGAAAAGTGTTTTAAATCCTTCCTATGTCCTTCTTAATGGAAAAAGTA
>NW_012267311.1:6482608-6484589 GCF_000151885.1 Dipodomys ordii
AACCCAGGGCCTCATGAATGCAAGGCAAGTGCTCTACCACTGAGCCATCTTCCCAGCCCACCATTCTTCTTAAGATGGGAAATCATCTAAAATAAGAAACAACTGGTCAATTGACTATTAATTGAAACATAAAACAATGAATAAAATTAAACTTTCTACATTATAATAACTTTCAAAGTTACTGTGTTACAGTGATATGGAGCTTTGTAACATAGATGATATTTATATTTGGAATACATAAGAAAAAATATTAAGAAATAACTTGGCAGATAAATATGCTCCATATCGACCCATTAATCAATTACTTCATAAAAACATTTCTATATGGGATGTTGGTAATTTACATTCTTGCATTATTGATGAAGACAAGAGGAATAAATTCTAGCAAGATATTTTGTTCATTTAGTCCTACTTTAGATCATCATTGTTTGATTCAACACACCTCCGTAAATGAGATGGGCCATTCTATGTTATCATTGGATAGAGATAATTGATGCCCATGTGGTGCATATGGAGAAAAGTTTCCCACTTTCATCACTTGCCTAAGACCTTCTGGAAAATTGCAAAGGTTCACAATGTCATACTCTGCCACCATTTTCTTTGTCTCATCCAAAATCACTTGGTCACCAGCAGGATTGTTGAAATGGATGTTCTTCAGAAAGGGGTGGAGCTGGAAGATATTCATCCATCAGGTGAAGTTAGTCAAAAGTTCACACAGAAAATGGGAAGAAAGAGTATGTATCCATTGACTTTCATTTCTGTTTCAGAATCCATATATAACAGAGTAATGAAGCAGAACAAATGAAGGTCTATGGATGAATAATATAAAATAATGCTGATAACTCCTAAGACTCAAGTAACTGTTCAACATAACATTTCAAGATAAAAAATCTAGTACGTTCACTAAAATAATCACAAATCATACACAATCCACTGCCTGGCTACACAGGCACAGAGATTTTTTTTAATTAGTAATTCCACTGTGTAATTCAATGAAAAAGTTATAAAAACTACCTCAATTAGAAATAAAGTATTTCTTATATGAAATACAAACAATTATGCAAAAAATTTTAATTATTGCTTGCCTGTTACAAATTCAAATACAAAATCAATAAGTACAAAATTGAAAGCGTGAGCACTGACGTGTTACAGATAGCTAGAATAAAAACAATAAGTAACATATTAATTAAAAATTCACTCTTGCCAATGTGTTTTTTCAGGTAAAATTCTACATGGTTTTAAAAATATTTAAAAGCAGACTGGGTGATGGTGGCTCACAACTGTGATGAAAACTACTTAGGAGGCAGAGATCTGAGGATCCCAGTGTGATGCCAGCCTGGACATGAACAACCATGAGACACTTAGCTCCAATTACCTACTGAGAAAAACAAGAAGTAGAGTGTTTGCTTAAATGGTCAACTACTCACATTGAGCAAAAGAAGCCGAGGCCCTGAGTTCAAACTTAAGGGATGATCCAAAAAACAAAAACAAAAACAAAACCCATCACAGACAGCTAAGCTGAGTAACCTCACTTTCTCTCTCTCCTTTTTTTTCTCTGGTGGTACAGGAGCTTGAAATCTGGGCCTGAGTGCTTTCCCTGAGCTTTTTATCTCAAGGGTGGAGATTTACCACTTGAGCCACAGTTTCACTTCCGGTTTTCTGAGTGGTTTATTGGAGATAAGAGTCTCAAGGACTTTCCTGCCTGGGCTGGCTTTCAACCTCCAGCTAGTCTCCTGAGTAGATAGGATTATAGCTTTGAGCTATTGGTGCCAGGCTTCATTGGGTCTTTTACAAAATCTGTCTTGACTACCTAGTTTGGTTTGAATGAATCCTTCTTACAATGTCAGTTTGCTGATAGCATTTACTTGCCAGTGCAAATTCTTCACCTGAGAAGGGGAAAACTGAAGTTTTCTTCCATTTCCCACTGGCTGTGCTTCTGCTTGACCAATAAGCATCTCATGAAGGGCCTGAGCCACAGCAT
>NW_012267311.1:6484639-6485667 GCF_000151885.1 Dipodomys ordii
TATATATATATATATATATACACATACATACATACATATACACACACAATGGAATTTTATGCTTCCATCAGAAAGAATGACGCTGCCCATTTGTTAGGAAATGGAAAGACTTAGAAAATTTTATATTAAATGAAGTAAGCCAGGCCCAAAGAAACATAGGTCCTATGGTTTCCCTTATTTGTAATAATATATGTCTAGGTCAAGCAGAAAAGGTCAAAAACCATGTACATATGACCATATGAGTTGATGTTAAGCAACCTCAAGATAGGGACACCTTCTTTCTCGCTGTTGTTTCCAATGTATTTACAATGTACCATGTAATTTTTTTCTGTTTCTTTTGTATGTTCTTCCCCCATGGTACAACACCTGTTTTTACTGTATTTGATTTTGGTGCCTACATCTTGTATATACATCTTTCCAATTTGGTGATGGGAAGGGAAATAACAAAATACTGAAATAAGGATATAGATTATCCCATTATAACAATGGGATGTACAATATACTATGTTGAAAAATGAACTTTAGAACTTGGGGGGAGGGAGGGAGGATATGGGAAGGTGGGAAGGGAAGGGATAGTAGAGGAAAAACAAAGGACGAAGTAACATTGTTCCATAGGAAATGTATCCATTACCTTACTCATATAACTGTAAAATCTTTGTACAGTATATTTACAATAAAAATATATGCTAAAAAGATTATAAAAATTGAAAAAGAGTAGGTAGGAAAGAAGTAAGTACAAAGTCACATAGGATACATTCAGAGAAAACTGAATAATGACAATTCTTTAACGTTGACCCTCACAGAGTCAACTTGCAATAATCATCATAAAAGTAGGAAAATGAGTACATCCCTGTTACTTTTAAAGATCTTTTTCCAAATATAAACAAAATTTTAGTGAGAAAACTAGGATAGACATGCAATAAATTTTTTTTTTTTATTTGTGAACATACTGTACAGAGGGGTTACAATTGCATGGGCAGGATAATGCGTACATTTCTTACCAAGCATTGCAGCCTCCTCCTTTGTTT
>NW_012267311.1:6495417-6499599 GCF_000151885.1 Dipodomys ordii
GGATCAAAACGCCCAAAGTTCAGCTAGAAGGAAAAGAAAATGTGAAAGTGAGCAATTGGATTGACATAAACCACATCCTCAGTCCTGATGTGCATTAAGCAACACCTGAAATTATAAAAAGGCTTGTTTATCCCACGTTTATTGGCATCTTCAATTCCTTAGGCCTATGTAGAAAATGAAAGAACCAGGTAAGAGATGGAGGTATTCCTGTGGTCTGCTATAGGCTGTTCTTACACAAAAGCAAACCCATACGGACATCTCACCAAAGGTAGCTCATTTGGAGCATTTCTAATTCAACATTCTTCTTCTAAATGCATCAAAAACCTGAGAATGGCATCAACTAGTCATGCTTTCCTCCCTCAGCAGCCCTCCTGTTCTCACCTGTGGGAATCTGTAGAGGTCCAACACTGTTGCATACTGGGAAGAGATTTGTCCTTCTGGTCCAGTCAGTGTTACTACAGTCTGACTTTCTCTCTTGCAGTCATAATTCAGGATAAAATCTTTCCCAGAGAGGCTTAAGACAAGATTTTTATACAGCACATAGTATCTTATCCCATGTGAATGGGCAGAAAATCCCATAGTGATGTTAGGCAAAAGTTGAGGATTTTTGTTGATCTCTTCAACAGCAAAAGCCAAAGCTAGAATAAACTGGTAGTTGTTGAAGTTATAGCTGTAGAGAGGACACAGGAAGTATCTTCAATCTTAAGCATTGACTTGAGGGAATAAATGTTTGTTTAGAAAAGAACATGCATATATTGAAACTTTGCCCCTAACATATTGAATTAGAACATGAGGTTTTGGGGATTTTTTTTTGTCAGCTTTGTGGCTTGCATTCTGGGCCTGGGCCCTGTCCATGAGCTCTTCAGCTCAGGGCAAGTGCTCTACCACTTGAGTCACAGAGCCACTTCTGGTTGTCTGGTGTTTATTTGGAGATAAGAGTAGTATGGACATTCCTGCCAGAGCTGGCTTTGAACGGCAATCTCTTATCTCAGCCTTCTGAGTAGCTAGGATTTCAGGTGTGAGCCACCAGCACTTGGCACAATATAAGTTTTAGGTAGGTAATTCATTCTGAGTGAGATCATGAAAGTGTTTCTCATGAATTAGATTTATACTCTAATAAGAGAAGAAAGAGAACTTGAATTTCCCCTTTGTCAAGTAACTTGTTCTTGAAACATGAGACATTTTCTCATGAATAACCAACCAATCCATGTCTGAAGGTTGCTCTTGTAAATGCTACAAGAAGCAAAGTAAATCCTATTATCACGCTAAAGTTGATATTCTTTCTATCTGTTGCAGGATAACCTTACTCAGTTAATGTCTTACGTTGTGAGAGGGAGAATCATTGAAAGCAAGAGCACACATGAGAATAATCCTCTTCTCAGAAAAAGCAAATTAATGAAAAAACACTTCCCAGAAAATAGCAAAAGTTGTAGGCAGCAGAACTAAATTCTTACTGAAGCAATGGAAAATTAGATGCATTGATAAATAGAAAAAGAACTAATTTCCCTTTATTCTACATCCAAATTTATGTTATCCTATTTATGATATAGAAAGAGAATTAAATCCACACCTTTGACTATAAGGCAAGATATAAAGCAACCTAGAAGCTATCCGTTTTTGAAAATGCCCCATGTTACTTCTGCCAGACAAATAACATTAGAATGAATGTCTAAATTGCTAGTAGGCTAGGGGATTCCAAAGTATCTCCTTAAACTCTTGGTGATGGTGAATAGAATATGAGGATTGGCAGTCAATTTCCTCAGGAGTAAGACATGAAAAGTAATTCACTGTTATTTCTCATAACCCTTTTCCAGGACCACTAACTTTAGAAAAATTAACCAACTAAAGGTGTTATAAACAACAGGAAAGATTTGCATTGAAAAATACGTCTTTTCTAAAATCATATTAAGGAAAATTAAGAAAATGAAAAAAATTCTAGGGAAGAATTCAATTTTCTAATATACTGTCATACATCAGCAAGTTAATTTGATTTATGGTAATCCCTTAAAGAGAAAGCTTAAAAGCTCCATAAAGTGCTATGTTTCTTTTTTGGCTTCATATTTGTAAACATGTGGATTTTATGCAGTCACATCATTTTTAAATATTAATGGTGAAAGACAGACCTTCAAAAACATGAAAAATTCTATTGATGATCCTTTTATTCTTTACCACAGAAGAGGTTTTTAGGAATCCTAACTAAAGATGATGAAGAAATCACAATAAGTTGGAGCCAGAAAAGACTACATGTTAGGAGATGAAGAGAAGAAAGAGAAGAATTAATCTTGTTCAACTTACCAATTCAATAAGGCTCTAACTTAAAAAAATGGAAATGAAAGAACAACCATTTCGTAAATCAAAGAGTAAAATCAACAGCAAAACTGAAGTCCCTGAACATATCTCTCAATAAATAGATTGGGAAAATGAATATTGTTAAAATATTCACAGTAGTGAAAATTATCTACATATTTACAAAGACCATGCCAAAATGCTGGGATCATTTAATAAGGGAGTAGAAAAACAATGAAAAACTTCTAACTAAAAACATCCTTGAATGACCACAGCTATGTGGAATAAACAAGTAGTAATACAATGTTTGACAATGCCCAATCTTAACTTTACCATTGACTCCTAGTACAATTTTAAAATAGACTAGTAGAAGTCATGCACATATGCGTCTTGCTCAGGCCTAGACTCCTAACAACAGAAGACGCTGAACTATGAGAAGTGTGACTCAGATATATAGCCTTGGCAGAAAATATTTTCATGACTATTTCATCTAAAAACTATGAAAATTAAAATGAGTCATGTCATAGGCAGAACATACAGCAAAATACAATAAAAATTCCAATAAAAACCCACATAGTTGCAAAAGTGAATATTGAACACAGCTTCTGTTACTGAAAAATGGCCTCTATAACACGTGGTTCCTCTGAAAATACAGACATCCACCTGCAAAACACTGAAATCTCACTGCACTCTTTCACCAAAGAAAGGATTTATTCAACATTGTTTGCAGATCTTAATAGGAGACTTGAATATTTGAAAACAGTAGAGAAGCACAGACGAGAAATCTTTCAGGAAGCAGGCACAGGTAATGACTTTCTGCCTAGGATTCCATAACATGGGAACAATACAGACACCTGACATTGTGGAGAGAGAGACGTGGTACGTTTGGACTGTTACCTATTCATTTTCAAAGCTGTGGATTAGCACACATAAAAATAAACTTTTCTCAATAACAAAAAGGAAACCATGTATGCAATGTTAGGAAAATAATTCATAATGATAAGGGAAAAACATAACTATGTAAAATACTTGGATTGAGTAAAATGACAGCAGAATCCATAGATACACAGCTATAATATAATAAAAAATGAACAAAAACTTTGGTTCCTATCTGAAAGTTGTATCCATTGTGTAGACAGAATGAATTATTCAATTTCCATGAACGTAATCTACTTTACAATATACAGTCCTATTTTATATTTATTTGGAGGAAAAATGCAAGCCAAATAATTTCTGAAAAAACATAAAGCTAAGATCAGCAGGTATATTTCAGATATTGTAGGGAACCTGAGAAGAAATTGAGCAGTTATTAAAGAGAAGTCATGTAATAAAACATAAAGCCAGTTAAGATAAATATTTTATATATATATCTGATAATAAAATATATTTATAAAAGACAGGCTCAAATAATTTCTCTTAAGAAACATTTCTACTCGCCAGTGATAAAATAGCATACAGGATAGGGATATTGACATACATTTGTGACCTGAGGTGTCTATGAAATCACATGCTCAATGGACCATTAAAATGGGAAAGGGTTCAGAAGGTTTTCTAGAGAAAGAAATATTCTAAGTGTTTGGGGAAGCACATTCCCAAGTCATGAAGTTGTTTGTTGCAGCTGTTGATTGGATTTGTGCACATAAATGTTCAGACGAGTTCCTAACATTGTCTAATGGATGAATTAGCAAACAGGAAAAAATCTGAGGTACTACGATTGTATTGTGTCAGGTAAAAGTAAGATTTCCCAAGCCAAACTATGTACAGAGCCACCTCTCAGGCCTCCAATGTGCCCTGTGAATAGAGAAATTTAGAAAAGACAGCACAAAGCCAAGGCCAGCAGCCTCACCTGGCTTCTTCTTCTTTTTCTTTTTGTCGGCCATGGGGCTTGAACTCTGG
>NW_012267311.1:6506801-6508002 GCF_000151885.1 Dipodomys ordii
GTCTAGCCTATGATATATGTAATTCACATAGAAAGAATAATACTGCAAGTTTACCTATAGGAATGTTGACATCATTTGTAACGCAAACCACTGATAAGATAGTTTATGTTATACACTGTAGGTGAGAATGTAAATTAGAACCGCACTTGTGGATAACAGCATGGAATATAAAGAGATGTACTCTTCTATCTACATTGCTCTGTATTCAATATAAATGAAATCAGCACACTGAAAATAGAACCGTGCACCTGTGTTGACTAGAGGGCCTTCACAATAGCTACATATGTAACTTGTCTACCCGACTAAGCAAAAATAGGTGAAAGCATAGAGCAAAATACATAAATATAACTACCAAATGTTCTTTTGCTGGAGCTGCAATCCTAGGTACTCAAAGGTAGGATATCTGAGCATAATGGTTCAAAGAAAGCCTAAGCAGACAAGTCATGAGACTCTTCTCTACAAAATGCCAGAAGTGGAGCTGGGCCTCAAGTAGTTGGGCCCTAGCACTTTGTACACGAGCTCAGGGATAGTGCCCAGGCCTTGAGTTCAAGCCCCAGGACTGACAAAAGAAAATAATTCAAAAATTTCAAGAAGCAAATCCATTAAAATTATTAAAATGTTGGTCAAATAATTTAGAATACTAGTGTAAATAATAATCGATCACCTCAAAGAGAAATAAGGTAAACATATGTAGGAAGTAAAGAACTGGAGTGAACAGGCAACCTTATGACTGAGAAATTCAGTAAAGAGTTTGAGAGGAGAGTTGGAAGACAAAAATAATATTCCCAACTGAAATATAGGTTAAATTTAATAACTTACCCTAAAACTATCAATGTACAACAAAAGAGAGGAAAATGGACTTCCATTGGGAGGTCATATGGCTCACAAATTCAAGTGATTGTGCTATAAATAGCACAGGAATAAAGAAAATACTTTCTTGCAAGAAGAAATATTTTTCTGTTTTTTTTTTTTTGGTCGGTCGTGGGGCTTGAACTCTGGGCCTGGGCGCTGTCCCTCAGCTCTTCAGCTCAAAGGGAGTGCTCTACCACTTGAGCTACAGCGACACTTCCGAGAAGAAGAAATATTTTTCTAAGAAAATGTGAAGATATTTCAATCTAAAAGATGAAGTACTGAAACTTATTAATAAGTCTTATAAATTTAGAAAATAATGTATAATTTGTAAACACAAAGCTTGTTTTTT
>NW_012267311.1:6508052-6509462 GCF_000151885.1 Dipodomys ordii
TTTGCTGTTACATAGGAGAGGGGGAAAAACCCAGTAATGGACACATCTCCACTCATATATGCAGTCTCCTTCTTGTTGAGTAAGCATTCCTCTTCGCTGAGGGAACTGACAAGAAATGGAAGTTGTAGTACAGCTGATGTAAAAAGCAAAGGAAACATCATAGAATGGCATGTAAGACCTATTTATGAACATATGTGGATCTTATGGTAACCAGCAAATAAGTAAATATGCCATGAATATAAGAATGTATAAGAATATGTTTGAATGTGATTTTCTTGCCTAGGATTTCCACTCTGGCCCACCCCCATTTCTTTCACCATAACCTGCTCTCTTTCCCCAGACAAATGCTGTGTTCTTTCACCCCTGGGGCTCTGCATCTGAGGTCCTATCTCCAAGTCAAAACATGAGATGCAAAATATTTTGATGGTTCCCTTCTCCACTCCCAGGTGCTATAATTTCATTAAGACCGAAGGGTGTAAGACTCCAGAGATGGATGGAAATTTGTTGGAATTGGTTCTGAGGTAGTAGT
This sequence comes from Dipodomys ordii, assembly GCF_000151885.1. Lineage (NCBI taxonomy): Eukaryota > Metazoa > Chordata > Mammalia > Rodentia > Heteromyidae > Dipodomys > Dipodomys ordii. The sequence continues at coordinate 6,508,582 of NW_012267311.1, forward strand.
GAGAAACTTTGCAAATAAAGCCTCATGAGATCATGTAAAAGTTCTGAATCAAAGTTGTAAAGGTGCAAGAGAAACTGGTATTCAAATAAAGGCCCTATCCAAGTCATTGACCATCACATTCCACAATCAAAAATGGGGAGACCCTCCCACACCCATGGCTAAAGCCAGTGAGGGAACATTGCTGGTATAAGCCATACAGGTATCTGTACCTATTTGAATATGAGTTTGTGTAATAATCCTTCTCTGTGCCTCAAACAAAGAAAATGGTACAAAAGAAACTCTAGATCCTACCACTCTAAATAGTTTGCACACACATGAGCCATCAGAAGACTCTATGCACAAAGAACATAGGGATTTTTTTTATTGTGAAAATACCTTACAGATGGGTTTCCAATTACATGAGCAAGGTAATGAGTACATTTCTTCTCAAGCATTTTTGCCTCCTCCTTTGTTTCCTCTTCCCATCCCTTCCCATCTGGACCAAACCCACCTGTCTCCCCCTCTCTGTGCCAAAGTTGGAAAGTTCTTTTTTCGACATAACGACTTGTACATCTCATTGTTGCAATGGGTCCATCTGTATCCCTATTTAAACAATTTGTTTTTTTCCCTTCTCTTCCATTAATTATACCAACATAAAATACAGTGAAAACAGGGTTATACCATGGGGGATGGACATACAAAGCAACAAAGAAATATCTTACAAATATGTTAGAAACCATAGCAAGAAAGAAAATGCATTTGAGTCCTTATTGGGGTTCATTTTGCCTACCATCTACTTATCTGACAGTTTCTGCTTGTCTGAGACATATACTAGTTATTGCAAATAAGGGAAACCATGGGACCTATGTTTCTTTGGGCCTGGCTTACTTCACTTAATATAA
>NW_012267311.1:6510502-6512274 GCF_000151885.1 Dipodomys ordii
TTCCTGCTACATTAGTTGTTTGGATCTTGCCACTGAATTAGTGTTTAAACTAATCATAGGTTCTATCATACAGGTAGGTTTGCTAATCCCTTTCCATTAGTGTTCTCAACGCCTGCTGTATCGTAGAGCATAGAATGCACATGAAATGCTGCCACATAATCAAACAAAAACACATGACTACATCCAACAATTTGCTGTAAGTCCAGGATGAGAGATCTGTGGTTTTTTCTATATGTCTTACTAAATTGTATTTGGAATGGGTATGTGTATAGTATGTACACACACTTGAACAACGTATACATGTATGTAAGGTACACATACACATACAAAAAAAAGTATCCCAACAACTACTGTTTGAAAAAGTAAAATCAGAAAGGAAATAAAGAAGAACATATAAAGATATTTGAATTGGGTCAGAGTTCATTATATCAATGTCTGGAGAGATCACAATAATACCCTTTTATAGTACATACACACATACTAGTTCATAGTTATAGTAATTATATTGTGAACAAATTCACAAACCATTCTCAACTTCTGAGACCACCAGACCCACCAAGCTCCAGCTGAAGTCAACCATCAAGAAAACTGTGTGAAAGGCCAGAGATATGTCTTTAGGGGCTCTTGGCTAGACAGATATAACCTGGCCATGGTGATTCCAAAGCATCAAAAATCTCAAAGGTGAGATAGAGAATAATTTCTCTTAACATGTATTGTAAACAATAATGTACAGCAAATGAGAAGGATATTGATATAAATTTGTGTACCCGTGCTGTGTATAAATTATCTGACCCAATGGACTACTGATGTTAAAGAAAGCAAAATATGACCCAAAGATTAATGTATTATATAGCAATACATTCTGAAATCCTACTGTTACTTTCTGCACCTCTGGATCTGATCATGAATCAAGACATTCCACTGAGCCCCTAACATCTGTCTACTGAATGAATTGGCATGGATATAAAAATCTCAGGTAACAACAAGTGTATTTTTGTTAGAGGCAGATAGGGCTGTGAGTACAAGGGTCTGTACAGGGCCACTTCCTGAATCATCACACAGAGAATGGAGCACAAGAGCTCTTCCAGCAGCCTCAGCTTGCTTCTAGGAAGCTCTCAGAGTACAGACTCTGCTAGGATGAAGACCATGTGAGGCAAGGCTCCCATCACATCTGGCAAAGACTGCATCCTGAGCTAACCTGAATATCCCATTATATCACTGTCAGTCCTGACACTCTTGTCTTGTCTATTCAATACATACTTCAAACAACTCTTGTATGTGATCATTAATCTATGATGTTAGATCACACATATACAAATTGAATATGATCACGATTAAATCAATTTAGCCAGAGTCCTTTAAGACTCACAATGTCCTCTCAGTAATTTTTTCTATTTCACAAATCCTCTCCTGAGCATTTAATACAATTTATTTTGAACATGTTCAAGGTAGAGTACAATCTTTTCATCTACTGCCAAACCTCTTCACAAACATCTATGAGAAAGCTTTCATGTGGAAAATGGTGCGATAAACTTCAGGACCTACCAGGTATAAATTTTACTACAGGGAGTCTGAAGAGAGTTGGGTCAGATTTCCATGGCACCCACTCACAAAGCTTGCATATCTGATAATAGCTAAGAAAGAACCACCACCAGCAACCACAGACATCAAGGAGAATATATAAACACATCTACAAAATAGCCAAATACCACTTGGATTTTAATGGAAAAGGAAACAGGAAAGTATTAATAAGAAGATACGTGTTAATAACA
>NW_012267311.1:6517223-6533826 GCF_000151885.1 Dipodomys ordii
ACTTTCTACCTAAGGTTGACGAGTTCTCATCTTGCTCTTAATGATTTCCGAGAGAGATACCTGCAAAAACAGACCAAGTAATCAAATACAGTGACAACAGGGGTTGTAGGATCAGGGAAGAGCATACAAAGAAACAAAAAATAATCACAGAGTACATTAAAAAGATACTGCATCTTGTATATATATTTTTCTAATTGGGGGAGGGGAAGGGAAATAACAAAATGCTGAAATAAGGATACAGTTCACCCAGTGTAACAATGAGATGTACAAGAAATTATGTTGCAAACGAACTTTACAACTTTGTGGGGGTGGGGGAGGAGGAGAGAAGGAGGTGGAGAGGAAAGGATTGTTAGGGGAAAATTAAATGAGGGGGTAACAATGCTAAATAGAAAATGGACCCATTACCTTGCTCATGTAACTATAACCCCTCTGTACGGTATCTTTACAATAAAAAAGTATATTTAACTTAAACAATAGACAGGAATTTACAGGGATAGAAAAACAAAGCACAAACTTTTAAAAATGTTTATTGTAAAGGTGATGTACAGAGGGGTTACGGTTACATAAATCAGGGAATGAGTGCATTTCTTTGATCAGTGTCTTCCCATCCCCCATTACTCTCAGAATTTATGGCCCATACCTCTCCCCACAAATTGTATAGTTTATAGATACTTTAAAGAAGAAAATATTACACATTCCTACTAGAGGAAACAAATATATAAGGATGATGTAATTAAGGATTTACGGTATATAATATTCTGAAAAAGGACTTATAAAATGAAGGAGAGACAAAAAAGAAAGGCTATTGATATACTCAAGAGTAGATAGGAAAAGATTGCTGTGTTGGGACATCCAATGGAGAGCAAGGAGCAAAGAAAGCAGCACTTGAGGAAGATGAGCTGAGAGCTCAGTTGTTGGCGTTGAAAATGGGAGTGTTGTTGTGCTTTAAAAAAACTAAGAGCAGAGAGGTAAGGAGCTAAACAGACTAGAATAATCCCTAAAGGGTCTTTATACTCCAGAAAGCTCTCAGATTTCAGCAGGCAGAGACTTTTCTCTGTGTTGGCATCCTGAGCTAGTCACCTCACACTTACTCCATATTTAGCCAAGAGTAGGAATTACCATCAGTTATATAGCAATTTCATTTCTCTTCTTCTGTTCCACTAGAAGAATTTAATTGTTCAGTTTAGCCCATTATGGCATCTTGTTGTTTAATACACCAAAGAAACCAATACTATGCAGCATACATTTTAAAGTGAATACTGTTCAAGTTTTTCTTGTTACATTTCTCCTTGTTTTCCATCATATTCATGGCCGAAAAAACTCCATTTTGATCAAGACATGTCTGTTTCCCATACATATATAGAAGAACATCATTGCTGTTTGAAAAAGTTAGCTTATGGGAAGTACCATGATAAGCTTGGATGTAAAGGGACCCTAAAAATAAACTACATTTGATGCTGTTGAGAAAAATTTTAACATCTGGAGTTGCTCCATTTGAGAGTTAGGACACACCTTTACTGAAGACTAACCATACATACATAAACGACATCAACTTTGAATTACGGTGAATATATATTTCATCTCATCATATAATGAAAATAAGTGAGGATAATAATGCTAGCATACATGCATCAATTATGGAGAATTAATTATTCCTTCAATTTAAATATCATGTGATTTGTGTAATATACATTATATTAAATCTTATTGCATCTATTCCCGTCTTATCTTTGTAAATATAAATGTGTGACCCCAAAGAGCACATGAACCATTATGTGCCTGACAGTTTTCCTAGTACTAACATATTGTATTATTGTGCTAGAATTGTTACAATTGGTTTATTACTATTATATAAATTATGTAGATCACTGTAGGATAAGCTGAATCAAGAGCTAAAAGACCTTAAAAGGAAAACTATAAAGTCTTGAATAAAAATATAGAAGAATACATGAGACTATTGACAACTTCTGGTGTTTCTCGATGGGCAAAGGAAGGCCTTAAAGGTCAACAATGAAATAATTTGAAGATTTTATGAACTCACAATTTTGACATGACTTGTTTATCACAATGGCATTTAATCTATTAATAAAGAGAGTCTCACAAGAATTTGTTTGTGACTATGCAAAGTCTAGGTCAGTGTAAATGCCAATGTGGGAAATGCAAATTAGAGTTGCCCTGTGGATCACTGCATGGGATGCTAAAAGAGCAAAAAGAAAATTTCCCTTCTATTTAAATTGGCATATAACCAAAGTAAATAAAATCACACTACCTAAATTTGTGTATTTTTGTAAGAAATACCAAAGAAGCATGAAACAATATACATATATGTATAAATATGTATATAGTATGACTGTGTCTAAATTTCATATATCTCAAATGGGAGTTAGTGGCTTACTTTTGTAATCCTAGCTACTCAAGAGACTGAGATATGATAACCCCAGTTCCAACACTTTAGCATTATCTTCGCTATACGTTAAGTTAGCTTTCAAAGGAATTATGCCACTAATATTGCTCCTGTGTATACCATGCTTTCAATACTAGGTTTATAGCTATATGCAAATTAACATGAGTAGATTTACATATGCATCCATTATTAGAATCTAACTTCCACATATTAGAGGAAACATGATCTTTGTAAACTCTGACCATGACTTATTCACTTAAGGACAACTTTCCAAGAGACTTTCATTTCTCTACAAATGACGTAATACCATCTTTTTGCATTGATGTGTAAAACTGCAATATGTCTCTCTGGTCTGTTTCCATGACCATGGTCTGTTTCTATGGGGAATAGTGCAGCAACCAATACTGTTGTGCCTTACCGTATCCAGATATGTACATTGTGTAACACTGCTCAATATGTGTAACACTGCTAAATAATAAGGCAGTTCTGGCTTGATTTTCTTGAGTAATCTTCAAACTGCCTTCTATAGTTGTTGCACTAGGTTATATTCTCATCAACAGTCTAAAAGAATTCTTTCTCCTCATTCACGTTAGTAAGTGGTGATTAATCAACTGTGTCTAGAAGGATGTGAAACTTATTTTCCACCAACCAACTTCCATTAAATATTATTCATGAAGTCAACAACTTCCACATGAAGTTGAGCTATGTGCCTGGAGCATACCTATATCTAATTTTCAATGACTTAGGATAAAGAAATGGTGAAAAATAAATGGAGAAAGCTTGTAAGATCTAGGGGAAAATAGAAAAAACACAAGTAAATAAGATATATATAAAATCTACAATTAAGACATTTAAAGCCAACAAGATTTTCAAATAGTGAAATATATGTATTATAGGAAAACTCAAATATATAATGATTAGACTATTAAGGATTCATGATACATAAAATTCTCAAAAATGATTTGAGACAGTGAAGGAAAAAAGAAACTGAAGTAATAGAATACTAATACACTCAAAAGTAAATAAGAAGGGTGGAAAGGGGTCACATTAATCAAAATGCATTGTATTCAGAACTGCTTTGAATCTGGCAACTCCTTTGTACAATTACTTCAAGATAATAAAGCAGTTAAAATAGAGAAGATAGGCAAAAATAAGTCCAGAATCATTGGAATACATTCAGGGTAATTGGAATAAGAAGAATAATTCAATATTCATAAAAAATAGTCAACTTACAATGAACATCATAGAACTGGGAGAATGAGTATAAAAATACTATCATTACTTAAAGTATTTTCCCAAACCTAAACTAGGTTCTGAGGGATAAAATTAGTAGAGACACGCTACAGAGGCTCTATGATTTTAGAAGGACTTATATTTAACATTAGGATGGATTTTTTCTCCAAGAATATGTTTTGCCCCATATACCATGCAGAGAATTTCTCTCTGGTCTCAACAAGATGATGTAGCACTTAGGGACAAAGATGCAGCCTAACAGGCCAGCGCTGGAAGCTAAGATGGAGAAGACCTCCACGGCCACCATGGTTTTCCCCTTGGTGCTGTGGTAGACAGGCAAGAAGGTGACCCACACACTACAGAACACCAACATACTGAAGGTCAGGAACTTGGCCTCACTGAAGGTGTCAGGCAGGTTCCTGGCCAAGAAAGCCACAGTGAAGCTTGCCAGGGCCAGGGAGCCCAGGTATCCCAGGACACAATAGAAGGCAGTGGCTGAGCCTTTACAACTTCGGCGGGGGGTGGGGGATCAGGGAGATGGGAAGGGATGGAAGGGGAAACAAAGGAGGAGGCAACAAGGCTTGATAAGACATGTATTAATTACCTTGCTCATGTAATTATAACCCCTCTGTATGGTATTTTCACAATTAAAAAAAGAAGCAAGCGTGGTGCAATTTGATGGATATTTCATTGACTCACTAACCAATTTTGGTAACAGTGACATTTTAAATTATGACTCTTCTCATCCAACATAGGCTTCCTATTTACTCTTATATTTTTCCCTCCTGAATAGATTTTCTGAATTCAGGACCACAATTCTCACTGCAGACAGACTTTGGGGTCTAAAAAAGGCAGATTAGTGTTGATGAGACACAGGTTAGTTATATTTAATACACTCAAATTCGAGTATTGTAAGCAGTTGTATCTTTCAGAATCAAAATTTCTGTATAAATGCATGTATAATAATATATATTCATCTGGATGGTATTATTTTAGGTATTATAACATACTGAAATGCAAGTGTTTTAAGTCATTGCTCTGCCCTTCTTAATGGAAAAAGTAGGAACTGTTAAGTAACCACTCTCTGAAGATGGATAATCATCTAAAATAACAAACAACTAGACAATTGATTATTGATTGAAACATAGAAAAATGAATAAAATTAAACATTCTTTCTTATAAATTGACTTTCAAAGTTATTGTGTTACAGTGATACAGAGCTTTGCAACATAGATGATATTTATATTTGGGAAACATAAAAATATTAAGAAACAATTGACAAGTAAATATACTCCATATGAACACATTAATCAATTACTTCATAAAAAATGTTCTAAATGGCTAGTGCCTATGGCTTATTCCTGTAATCCTAGCTAATCAGGAGGTAGAAATATGAGGATCATGGCTTTTAAAGCCAGAGGGAGTGAGAAATTCTGTGAGATTCTTATCTCCAATAAAACACAAGAAAACCGGATGTGCAAGTGGCTCAAATGGTAGAGCGATAGCCTTGAGCTGAAGAGCTGAGGGACAGCGCCCAGGCCCAGACTTCCAACCCCACGACTGAAAAAACATGTTCTAAATAGGAAGTTGATTGCTTACTTTACTGTATTATTAATGAAGACAAGTGGAAGAAATTCTAGCAAGACATATGTTCATTTAGTTTTATTTCAGATCACCATTGTTTGATTCCACGAACCTCTGTAAATGCCATGGGCCATTCTATCATATCTTTGGATAGAGATAATTGATGACCATGTGGTGCATATGGAGAAAAGTTTTCCACTTTAATCAATTGCCAAAGACCTTCTGGAAAATTTGCAAAGGTTCACAATGTCATACTCTGCCACCAATTTCTTTGTCTCATCCAAAATCACTTGGTCACCAGCAGGATTGTTGTAATGGATTTCTTCACTAAGGGGTGGAGCTAGAAGATATACATCCACCAGGGTGAAGTTAGTCAAAAGTTCACACAGAAAACTGGAAGAAAGAGTATGTATGTCATTGATTTTCATTTCTGTTTAAGAATCCATCTATAACAGAATAATGTAGCAGAACTGAAAGTCTATAGAGAACTAATATAAAATAATGCTCACAAGTCCTAAGATGCAAATAATTAAGATAACACCTCAAGATTAAAAATCTACTAGGTTCACTGAAATAATCACAAATCTTACACATTCCACTGCCTGGCTACACAGACAGAGAGAAATCTTTTATGAGTAATTCCACCCTGTAATTCAGTTGAATTGTTATAAAAAAGTACCTGATTAAATTATTTCACTTATGAAATATGAACAACTTGCACAAAATATTGAGGTGAACAAATTTTTCTTTATTGCTGACCTGTTCAAATAGAAAACCACTAAGTGCAAAATTGAAAGCTTGAGCACTGAGGTGTTAGAGATAGCTGGAATGAAAAGAATAAATACAGAATTAATGAAAAATTTATTCTTGCCACTGCTTTTTCAAGTAAAATTCTACATGGTTTAAAAACTATTTCAAAAACAAAATGGGTGATGGTGGCTTACAACTGTAATCCAAACTACATAGGAGGCAGAGATCAGAGGATCACAGTTAGAAGCCAGCCTGGACAAGAACGACGATGAGATATCGCCAATTACCTACTGAAAAAAATCAAGAAGTAGATTTAAAAAAAAATGGTTTCACCTCCTGTTTTCTCTGGCTGTTCGTCTTTTTGTTGTTGTCTGTCTCTTGGGGGAATTTAACCGATGGAAATTGAACTCTTTTTGGTTGGTGAGAGCTGTGGTGTTTCCCTACTTTCCCATAGCCATCTTGCTCCCTCCTCTCCTTTTGTTTTTAATATTTTGCTTTTTGTGTAACTTAATTGCTGTTCTGTTCAATCCCAGATATATACTCATCTTCAATTATTAGACCTTATCTTTCATTGTGTGCATACTTAATTCAGATATCGATTACTCATTTCAGAAACTCTCAGCCTTAAGTCCTTCAATTGTAGTATTATTTCTTTATACTTATAGAATTGTTTTCTTGTCAGTCATGGGGCTTGACCTCTGGGCCTGGGTGCAGTCCCTCAGCTCTTCAGTTCAAGGGGAATGCTCTACTGCTTGAACCAAAGTGCCCCTTCTGTTTTTCTTATGGTTTATTGGAGATAAGTGTCTCATGGACTTTCCTGCCCAGGCTCACTCTGAACCATGATCCTCAGATCTCAGCCTTCTGAGTAGTTAGGATTATGGGTGTGAGACTCTGGTGCCCAGCTTTTCTATAATTTTTCTGTTTCATGTCTAGATTTTTTATTTCTCATTTTTCCTTTTTTTCTTTATCTCTCTTCTCCTTTCCTTCTATCCTTTACCTCTCTCTGAATTTATGTCTTAGTTATCTTCCCTCTCTTCTTTTCCCTCCCTACATTTCTGTAATCTTATTTTCTCCTCATAATTCTCATTAAATGTATTAATTTGTGGTCAACTGACTCCTTCTTTGATTCTCTTAGTCCAATGATCCATAGTTGTTTGCTGTTGAACTAGATTGTATCTGTAGAATGAGATTGTATCTGTACTCATTTTGACTGTGTCAAACAATCTGTGCAACTACAGGCTTCTGGTTGATGCTTGCCTCAAAATAGTGTTCTAGCTCAGAATTAGTTTGGCTGTCATACACAAATGGGCAGAACAGGCAGAAACACAAGAAAAATGACCAGTCCAGGAATCTCAACTTCCACTCATGGTAATCAGGCAACAGAGCAGTTAATGAATAATCTGGGCTAGAGTCCCTAAAATACTCTACAAACACTACTGCTAAACATGTTGAATTAAAAGATTGAGAGCCTGCAAAGGTCCTTGTGTGAGCACGATAGGGAAACATGAGAGCGTGATGAGGTTAACCAAAGATTAATACAGGTACTTCTCAAGTGTGATGAGTCTAACCAAAGATTAATGCAGAAATTTTGGGAGCTAATCAAAAATTAATACAGGAATAGCCCTAGTGGGGTGAGAATTAAAAAAAAAGATTAATGGAGGCATTCATGGAATCCACAAACAGAAAGCTGGAGGAATCTATGGAGGCCACAAAGGGAATGCTGAATGAAGCCCAGCTGAAGGAAAGGGAGTCCAATGAATCTATAATCAATCAACTAAGGGATTTGAGAATGAACACTGAAAACCAAGTCAAAGAGGTAAAGAAGTGCTTACAAGTTCTAAAACAGAGCTCCAACAAAGAATTTGAATTCATCAAATCTGAGCAATAAGGAAGGAAAGGAAATAAAACCAAAGTAGAAAGTCTTGACAGTAGGATAGAGAATGCAGAAGATCAAATCTCTGGGATTGAAGACAGCCTAGACCTTATAGAGGAAGAACAGACAAGTATTCAAGACAAATCCAAGAAATATGATAGATTCAATATATAGAAGACACCATCAGAAGTCCTAATTTAAGGCTAATGGGTGTAGAGGAGAGCCTAGAGACAGAAGTTGAAGGTTTAAGAAATTTAGTTAACAGGATCCTAGTAGGGAACTTAGAAAAAATTGTATTAAGTAAAGTAAGCCAGGCCCAAAGAAACATAGGTTCCACGGTTTCCCTTATTTGCAATAACTAGTACATGTGTAGGACAAACAGAAAAGGCCAAAAGCCATGCACATATGACCATATAAGATGATGTTAAGCAAAATGAACCCCAAGGTAGGGACACAAATACCTTTTTTCTTTCTTGTTATTCCTTGTAACCCATTTATAATGCACCATATGACTTTTGTTACTTTGTATATTTCTCCCCCATGGTATAACCCCTATTTTCACTGTATTTGTGGTTGATGACCTGCATCTTCTATATACACTTCTTTAATTCGGGGATGTGAGGGGGAAAAACAAACAAAATCCTTAAATAAGGATACAGGTTGATCAATTCTTAACAATGAGATGTACAAACCACACTTTTTAAAATGAACGTTATAACTTGTGGGACGGAGGGGGGATGTAGTCGTTGGGGAGGGAGGAGTTGGGAAGGTGCAGAATGAAGTGATGGTAGGGGGAAACAAAGGAGAGGCAACAATGCTCAATAGGAAATGTACTCATTACCTTGCTCGTGTAACTGTAACCCCTCTGTGCAGCATTTTTACAATAAAAATTGTATAAAAGAAAATCTGAGAAAGCAAATGAAAGCAGAACTAAGGAAAAACTTCCCATGCTCCTGGATTGGGAGGATTAAGAGCATGAAAATGGCAGTACTGCCAAAGGCTATCTACAAATCAATACAATACCTATGATTATCCCAAACTCATTTTTCAATGAAATAGAAGAAGCAACTCAAAAATTCATATTAAACAAGAAAAGACCCCGAGTAGCAAAAACAATCCTTAATGGAAAGAATAGTGCTGGAATTATATAAATACCAAATGGAAAAAAGACAGCCTCTTCAATAAATGGTGCTGGCAAAATTGGTTAAACATCTGTAGAAAACTTAAGCTAGATGCTTGTATATCCCCCTACACCAGAATCAACTCCAAGTGGATCAAAGACCCAAAGGCAAAGCAGATATACTGAAAACATTACAGGAAGAAATAAGAAAAACCCTAGGTCTCCTTGATACAGGGCAGAATTTCCTTAATAAAGACCCAGAAACACAACAATCAAAAAAAGGCTGGACAAATGAGATTGCATGAAGCTGCAGAGCTTCTGTATGGCAAAGGACATAGCTAGCAAGATCAATAGAAAGCCCAGGGTTTGGGAGAAAATCTTCAGGAGTCATACAATGCACAAGGGTCTCATTGCTAAAATATATTGGAACTCAAAAAATTAAATTTCCCAACAACAAATCCTCAAAGAAACAACTGCCTGATTAATAAGTGGGCTAAAGACTTAAGGAGACACTTCTCTGAAGAGGAACTAAGAATGGCCAATAGACACATGAAGAACTGCTCAACTTCTCTCGTAATAAAAGAAATGCAAAGAAATTAGAATAGCTATAAACAACAAATCTAATAACAACAGATGTTGGAGGGGATGTGGCCAAAAGGGCACCCACTCATTGTTAGTTTCAATCACTTTGGAAAATGTATGAAGGTTCCTCAAAAGACTAACCATAGACCTCCCCTATGACCCAGCAATCTCACTTTTGGGCATTTACCCAAATGATCACAAACAAGGCCATACTAAAGCTAACAGCACACCTAAGTTTATCATAGCATTATTCACCATAGATATGAAACCAAACCTGATGCCCCTCAGTAGATAAATGGATCAAGAAAATGTGATATATATATATCCACAATGGAATTCTATGCTTCCATCAGAAAGAATGACACTGCCCCATTTGTTAGGAAATGGAAAGACTTAGAAAATTTTATATTAAATGAAGTAAGCCAGGCCCAAAGAAACATAGGTCCTATGGTTTCCCTTATTTGCAATACTATACATCAAAAACTATGTACATATGACCACATAAGTTGATGTTAAGCAAAATCAACCTCAAGGTAGGGACACAAGAGGTTTTATCTTTCCCATTGTTGTTTCCAATGTATTTACAATGTACCATGTGATTTTTTTGTTTCTATTGTATGTTTTTCCCCCATGGTAAAACACCTGCTTTTACTGTATTTGATTTCAGTGCCTACATCTTGTATATACATTTTTCTAATTTGTTGATGGGAAGGAAAATAACAAAATACTGAAATAAGTATACAGGTTATCCCATTATAACAATGGGATGTACAAGACACTATGTTCAAAATGAACTTTAGTACTTGGTGGGAGGGAAGGAGGAGATGGGAAGCTGGGGAGCGAAGGGAGAGTAGAGGAAAAACAAAGGAAGAGGTAACAATGTTGGACAGGAAATGTATCCATAACCTTACTCATGTAACTGTAAACTTTCTGTACAGTATCTTCACAATAAAAACCATATACTAAAAAGATAATAAAACAATTAAAAAAGAGTAGATAGGAAAGAAATAAGTACGGAGTTACATGGAATACATTAGGAGAAAATCAAATAATGACAATTCTTTAATGTTGACACTCACAGAGTCAACTTGCAATAATCATCATAAAAGAAAGAAAATGAGTAAATCCCTGTTACTTTTTAAGATATTTTTTCAAATACAACAAAATTTTAGTGAGAAAACTAGTATAGACATGCAATAGAGGCTCTGTGATTTATAGAAAGACATACATTTAATATTAAAATGGATTATTTCTCTCAGCATGTGTTTTGCCCCTTATACCATGCAGAGAATTTCTCTCTGGCCTCAACAAGATGACATAGCACTTAGGGACAAAGATGCAGCCTAACAGGCCAGCACTGGAAGCTAAGATGGAGAAGACCTCCACGGCCACCATGGTTTTCCCCTTGGTGCTGTGGTAGACAGGCAGGAAGGTGACCCACACACTACAGAACACCAACATACTGAAGGTCAGGAACTTGGCCTCATTGAAGGTGTCAGGCAGTTTCCTGGCCAAGAAAGCCACAGTGAAGGTTGCCAGGGCCAGGGAGCCCAGGTATCCCAGGACACAATAGAAGGCAGTGGCTGAGCCTATGTTGCACAGGATGATAATATGGCCATGTTCTGAGTGTGCATCGGTGTCAACAAATGGAGGAGAAGTGCCCAACCAGATTCCAGACAGAATGAGCTGGATCAGCGTGCAGATGGGAATGATGAAGTTAGGCATTCCTGACACCAGCAACCACCGCATCCTTCTCCCTGAAGAAGTTACAGAGAAGGCCAGAACCACAGTAACAGTTTTGGCCAAGACAGTGGAAACAGCCACAGTGAACACAACTCCAAATGTGGTCTGCTGGAGGACACACGTGGCTGTGTTGGGATGTCCAATGAAGAGCAAGGAGCAAAGAAAGCAGCAGTTGAGGGAGATGAGCAAGATGTAGCTGAGAGCCCTGTTGTTGGCCTTGACAATGGGAGTGTTGTTGTGCTTTGTAAAAATCCCAATAACAGCAGTGGTTAGTGCAGAGAGGCAGAGAGCTAAGCAGACTAGAGTCATCCCCAGAGGGTCCCTAGAGTCCAGGAAGCTCTCAGATTTCAGCAGGCAGAGGTTTTTCTCTATGTTGGCATACTGATGATCTGGGCACCTCACACACTGTTCCAAATCTGGCAAGGAGTGGGAGTTACCATCAGTATGTCAGTAGTTACCTTGCTTCTCTGCCCTTGCCCCAAGAAGTTAATTTGTTGAGCTTAATCCATTGTTCTGTGGTGTTGCTTTCCAAACTAAAGTACAAATTCTAAGAAGCATACAATTCAATGTGAGTCCTAATCATGTTTTCCTCATAAGTTTCCCTACATTTCAGCATTTTCCTTTTTTTTTTTTTTTTGTGTCCGGTCATGGGGCCTGAACTCTGGGCCTGGGCGCTGTCCCTCAGCTCGTCAGCTCAAGGCTAGCGCTCCACCACTTGAGCCACAGCGCCACTTCCAGCTTTTTTCTTTTTGCTTATGTGGTGCTGAGGAATCGAACTCAGGGCCTCGAGCATGAAAGGCAAGCGCTCTACCGCTGAGCCACCATCCCAGCCCTCAGCATTTTCTTGAAAGCATTTCCCATTATCCAAATATGGAAATAAAAATCTCCTCTACATAATTAACATACCATGTGAAATAATCTGTGCTATTCCTTCAGAAACCAGATAATTCATGAGAAATGTACACATTATGGTTTGGACCTGAATATGTAAATTCCAGAGAATTAGATATAATCAGTAATCCTCATAATCTTCCCTAGATTTCCCCACCTCAATTACACATTGAACTTTTCAAAGCAAACATGGTGGAGTTTGATGGATATTTTCCTGACTCAGTACCCTAATTGTGAGTCTTCTCATCCAATATAGGCTTCATATTTACTCTTATTTCTGTCCTCTCAGAATTTTTTACCTTATGTTCTACTGTATCTAAAGTCCATATCAGCAATAATTTTCTCTTATTATTTTATAATTTATCAAGTGCTAATCACATTTCTAAAAAATACACTTATGACATGATTTCAAAGTAGAATTAAATCATTTCTGAACCTTACACTCTTCATTCTCTAGAAATTGAAGTATATATTCAAATATGTCCAGAATGTTCTAGTAACAATAAAAATTATAATCATATACCTTTCTTACAAATTAATGTGTTTTCAGTATGCTTCACTCAAAACGCTGCATTTTTCTGGACTTTAGCTTAGAGGTTAGTTCAAGTGGTCCTCTTTCTTTTTTAGTTTTAGTTTTATTTTTTTATTGTGAGAATACCGTACAGAGGAGTTACAATTACATGGGCAAGATGACGAGTCCATTTCTTATCAAGCATTGTTGCCTCCTCTTTGTTTCCCCTTCCCCCCTCCCCCACCCAGTCCCCCGCACACTCCCAGCACCGCCCCCCCACACCAACGTTATAAATTTCATTTTTTGACATAACAAATTGTACATCTCATTGTTGCAGAGGGTCCACCTGTATCACTAGTTAAATAACTTGTTTTTTCCCTTACCCTCCACAAATTATACCAACATCAAATACAGTAAAAGCATGGGTTAAAAAATATGGAACACTTGGGCTGGGAAGGTGGCTCAGTGGTAGAGTGCTTGCGTTGCATGCCTGAGGCCCTGGGTTCCATTCCCCAGCACCACATAAACAAAAAGAAAAAAGCTGGAAGTGGTGTTGTGGCTCAGATAGTGGAGTGCTAGCCTTGAGCTAAAGAGCTGAGGGACAGCGCCCAGGCCCAGAGTACAGGCCGCACAACTGAACCTCCCCCCCAAAAAATGTGGAATCCTTTATGAATTTGCCTGTCATCCTTGTGCAGGGGCCATGCTAATCCTCTCTGTATCATTCCAATTTTAGTATATTTGCTGCCAAAGCGAGCACTCAAATGGTCCTTTTGAGTTTAAATTTTGCTACATAATAATACATTTTGCCATATTACAGATAATGATTTAACATGTTTTGTGGTGGAAAGGATATCATGTACATGGATACTGGTCCACAAAACTTATCTAAATCTTCTATCACTCTGCAGGTGTTGTGACTTTTCTGGCAGGATTTTATCTTTTATAACATGCAAATTCCTACCTAATAATAGGAAGGCTTTTGTCTCTATATGCTATCTATTGTGGACTGTTCCTATTGTCTACTATTGATTGAGAAACACTAAGGAGATACGGAGAATGTCTCCAATACTTACACTCTTACCTGTACCATTAGAAATCTCATTCTCAGGGCAAGGGATACAATCAAAGCAACAGACAGACTTTCCCTCCTGAGGGGATTTTCTGAATCCAGGACCACAACTCTCACTGCAGACAGACTGCGGAGTCTAAAAAAGGAGATTAGTGTTGATGACAGACAGGTTACTTATTCTTAATATTCTCAAATTCTAGTATGATAGATATTTGATCACTCAGAATCAAATTTTCTATAAAGATGCATGTATAAATATGTATATACATAAACAATTGGATGATATTATTTCAGGTATTATATCATAGTCAAAGAAAAGTGATTTAACTTCTTCCTATGCCCTTCTTAATGGAAAAAGCAGGAACATTCAAGTAGCCATTTTTCTTCTTTTTCGATTTCGTTTTTTTTGGTTGGTCAGGGGGCCTGAAAAATGGGCCTGGGCACTGTCCCTCTGCTCTTCAGCTCAAGGCTAGCACTCTGAAGCCAAAACACCACTTCCACCTTTTTCTGCTTATGTGGTACTGAGGAATTGAACCCAGGGCCTCATGCATGCAAGGCAAGCGCTCTACCTCTGAGCCACCTTCCCAGCCCACCATTCTTTTTAAGGTGGGAAATCATCTAAAATAAGAAACAACTGGTCAATTGACTATTAATTGAAACATAAAACAATGAATAAAATTGAACATTCTACATTATAAATTAACTTTCAAAGTTACTGTGTTACAGTGATATGGAGCTTTGTAACATGATATTTATATTTGGAATGCATAAGAAAAAATATTAAGAAATAACTTGGCAAATAAATATGCTCCATATCAACCCGTTAATCAATTACTTCATAAAAACATTTCTATATGGGAAGTTGGTAATTTACATTCTTGCTTTATTGACGAAGACAAGAGGAATAAATTCTAGCAAGATATTTTGTTCATTTAGTCCTACTTTAGATCATCATTGTTTGATTCAACACACCTCCGTAAATGAGATGGGCCATTCTATGTTATCATTGGATAGAGATAATTGATGCCCATGTGGTGCATATGGAGAAAAGTTTCCCACTTTCATCACTTGCCTAAGACCTTCTGGAAAATTGCAAAGGTTCACAATGTCATACTCTGCCACCATTTTCTTTGTCTCATCCAAAATCACTTGGTCACCAGCAGGATTGTTGAAATGGATGTTCTTCAGAAAGGGGTGGAGCTAGAAGATATACATCAACCAGGGTGAAGTTAGTCAAAAGTTCACACAGAGAATGGGAGGAAAGAGTACATATCCATGGACTTTCATTTCTGTTTCAGAATCCATTTATAACAGAGTAATGAAGAGAACAACTGAAGGTCTATGGATGAATAATATAAAATAATGCTGATAACTCCTAAGACTCAAGTAACTGTTCAACATAGCATTTCAAGATAAAAAATCTAGTACGTTCACTGAAATGATCATAAATCATACACATTCCATGCCTGGCTACACACGCAGAGATTTTCTAATGAGTAACTCAACTGTGTAATTCAATGAAAAAGTTATAAAACTACCTCAATTAGAAATAAAGTATTTCTTATATGAAAAATGAAAAATTGTGCACAAAATATTTGAGGTAGAAAAATTTTGAATTATTGCTTGCCTGTTACAAATTCAAATACAAAATCAATAAGTACAAAATCGAAAGTGTGAGTACTGACATGTTACATATAGATCGAATGAAAACAATAAGTAACGAATTCTTTAAAAATTCACTCTTGCCAATTTGTTTTATCAGGTAAAATTCTACATGTTTTAAAAACTGTTTCAAAAGCAGACTGGATAATGGTGGCTCACAACTGTAAAGCAAAGTACTTAGGAGGCAGAGATCTGAGGATCCCAGTTTGAAGCCAGCCTGGACATGAACAACCATGAGACACTTCTCTCCAATTACCTACCGAGAAAAACAAGAAGTAGAGTGTTTGCTTAAATGGTCAACTACTCACATTGAGCAAAAGAAGCTGAGGCCCAGAGTTCAAGCCTAAGGGATGGCACAAAAAAATCAAAAACAAAAACCATCAGAGACAGCTAAGCTGAGTAAGCTTTTCACTTTCTCTCTCTCTCCATTATTTTATTTTATTCGTTGTTGTTGTTGGTCATGGGGCTGGAAATCTGGGCCTGGGTAATCTCCTTGAGCTTTTCATCTCAAGGCTAGAGATTTACCACTTGAGCCACAGTTCCACTCCCAGTTTTCTGAGTGGTTTATTGGAGATAAGAGTCTCAAGGACTTTCTTACTAGGGCTGGATTTGAATCTCCATCCTCATATCTCAGTGTCCTGAGTAGTTAGGATAACCGGTGTAAGCCACTGGCACCAGGCTACACTTTGTCTGTTAAAAAAAAAATCTGTCATGACTACCTAGTTTGGTTTGAATGAATCCCTCTTACAATGTCAGTTTGCTGATAGCATTTACTTGCCAGTGCAAATTCTTCACCTGAGAAGGGGAAAACTGAAGTTTTCTTCCATTTCCCACTGGCTGTGCTTCTGCTTGACCAATAAGCATCTCATGAAGGGCCTGAGCCACAGCATACACAGCATTATATATATAGTAACTCTCTTCCATCATGCCCATGTCAAAAAGGTACCTAGGCAACCATTCCAAGGACGCATTGGCTGGACAGTTCTTCCAAGTGACACAGCTAGACTCAGAAAATGTGCACTTAAAAAAGCGAATCCACACCAAAGCAAGGAAATAGTCTTCTGGGTATTTGGATGGGTTAGCAGTTTTGATAAAATTGTTGAAACCAGAAATCTCTCCATGGTGGTGTGAGAAAATGAGAGGGGCATGGAGTGAATGTAACAAAAAATATTTCATCACAT
>NW_012267311.1:6534566-6535998 GCF_000151885.1 Dipodomys ordii
GATCATGAAAGTGTTTCTCATGAATTAGATTTATACTCTCATAAGAGAACAAAGAGAACTTGCATTTCCCCTTTTTCAAATAACTTGTTCTTGAAACATGAGACATTTTCTCATGAATAACCAACCAATCCATGTCTGTAGGTTGCTCTTGTAAATGCTACAAGAAGCAAAGTAAATCCTATTATCACGCTAAAGTTGATATTCTTTCTTTCTGTTGCAGGATAACCTTACTCAGTTAATGTCTTACGTTGTGAGAGCAAGAATCATTGAAAACAATAGCACACATGAGAATAATCCTCTTCTCAGAAAAAGCAAATTAATGAAAAAATCCTTCCCAGAACAGTAGCAAAAGTTGTAGGCAGCAGAACTAAATTCTTACTGAAGCAATGGAAAATTAGATGCATTGATAAATAGAAAAAGCACTAATTTCCCTTTATACTACATCCAAATTTATGTTCCCCTATTTATGATATAGAAAGGGAATTAAATCCACACCTTTGACTAAAAGGCAAGATATAAAGCAACCTTGAAGCTATCCGTTTTTGAAAATGCCCCATGTTACTTCTGCCAGACAAATAACATTAGAATGAATGTCTAAATTGCTAGTAGGCTAGAGGATTCCATAGTATCTCCTTAAACTCTTGGCGATGGTGAACAGAATATGAGGATTGGCAGTCAATTTCCTGAGGAGTAAGACATGAAAAGTAGTTCCCTGTTATTTCTCATAACCCTTTTCCAGGACCACTAACTTTAGAAAAATTAACCATCGAAAGGTGTTATAAACAGCAGGAAAGATTTGCATTGAAAAATACGTCTTTTCTAAAATCATATTAAGGAAAATTAAGAAAATGAAAAAAATTCTAGGGAAGAATTCAATTTTCTAATATACTGTCATACATCAGCAAGTTAATTTGATTTATGGTAATCCCTTAAAAAGAAAGCATAAAAGCTCCAGAAGGTGCTATGTTTCTTTTTTGGCTTGATATTTGTAAACATGTGGAATTTATGTAGTCACATCATTTAGAAATATTAATGGTGAAAGACAGACCTTCAAAAACATGAAAAATTCTATTGATGATCCTTTTATTCTTCACCACAAAAGAGGTTTTTAGGAATCCTAACCAAAGATGATAAAGAAATCACAATAAGTTGGACCCAGAAAGACTACATCTTAGGAGATGAAGAGAAGAAAGAGAAGAATTAATCTTGTTCAACTTACCAATTCAATAAGACTCTAACTTAAAAAAATGGAAATGAAAGAACAACCATTTCTTAAATCAAAGAGTAAAATCAACAGCAAAACTGAAGTCCCTGAACATATCTCTCAATAAATAGATTGGGAAAATGAATATTGTTAAAATATTCACAGTAGTGAAAATTATCTACATATTTACAAAGACCATGCCAAAATGCTGGGATCATTTAATAAGGG
>NW_012267311.1:6540813-6546743 GCF_000151885.1 Dipodomys ordii
TGCATCAAAAACCTGAGAATGGCATCAACTAGTCATGCTTTCCTCCCTCAGCAGCCCTCCTGTTCTCACCTGTGGGAATCTGTAGAGGTCCAACACTGTTGCATACTGGGAAGAGATTTGGCCTGCTGGTCCAGTCAGTGTTACTACATTCTGACTTTCTCTCTTACAGTCATAATTCAGGATAAAATCTTTCCCAGAGAGGCTTAAGACAAGACCTCTATACAGCACATAGTATCTTATTCCATGTGAATGGGCAGAAAATCCCATAGTTATATTAGGCAAAAGATGAGGATTTTTGTTGATCTCTTCAACAGCAAAAGCCAAAGCTAGAATAAACTGGTAGTTGTTGAAGTTATAGCTGTAGAGAGGCACAGGAAGTATCTTCAATCTTAAGCATTGACTTGAGGGAATAAATGTTTGTTTAGAAAAGAACATGCATATATTGAAAACTTACTCCTAACATGTTGAATTAGGATATGATTGTTTTGGGAATTTTTTGTCAGCTTTGTGGCTTGCATTCTGGCCTGGGCCCTGTCCATGAGCTCTTCAGCTCAGGGCAAGTGCTCTACCACTTGAGCCTCAGAGCCACTTCTGGTTGTCTGGTGTTTATTTGGAGATAAGAGTATTATGGGCATTCCTGCCAGGGTTGTCTTTGAACGGCAATCTCTTATCTCAGCCTTCTGAGTAGCTAGGATTGCAGGTGTGAGCCACCAGCACCTGGCACAATATGTGTTTTAAGTAGGTATTTCATTTTGAGTGGATCATGAAAGTGTTTCTCATGAATTAGATTTATACTCTCATAGGAGAAGAAAGAGAACTTGCATTTCCCCTTTGTCAAGTAACTTGTTTTTGAAACATGAGACATTTTCTCATGAATAACTAATCAGTCCATGTCTAAAGTTTGCTCTGAAGAAGCAAAGTAAATCCTATTATCACACAAAAGCTGATATTCTTTCCTACTGTTGAAGGATAACCTTACTCAATTAATGTATTACTTTGTGTGTGAGAGAATCATAGAATACAAGAGCACACATGAGAATAATCCTCTTCTCAGAAAAAGCAAATTAATGAAAAAACACCTCCGAGAACAGTAGCAAAGATGTAGGCAGCAGAACTAAATTCTTACTTACGGAAACAAAGGAAAATTAGATGCATTGACAAATAGTTAAAAGGAACTAACTTCCCTTTATTCTGCATCCAAATATATGTTCCCCTACTTATGATATACAAAGAGAATTAAATCCAGGCCTTTGAGTATAAGCCAGGATACAAGTCAAACTTGGAGCTGTCCATATTTGGAAATGCCCCATGTTACTTCTGCCAGACAAATAACATTAGAATGAGTGCCTACATTGCTAGTAGGCTAGGGGATTCCAAAGTGTCTCCTTAAACCCTTGGCAATGGTGAATAGAACATGAGGATTCGCAGTCAATTTCCTGAGGAAGAAGACATGAAAATAATTCAGTGTTATTTCTCATAACCCTTTTCCAGTACCACTAACTTTAGAAAAATTAACCAAACTAAAGGTGTTACAATCAGCAGGAAAGATTTCCATTGGAAAATACGTCTTTTCTAAATCATATTAAGGAAAATTAAGAAAATGAAAACAATTCTAGGGAAGAATTCAATTTTCTAATATATTATCGTACATCAGCAATTTAATTTGATCTATGGTAATCCCTTAAAGAGAAAACATAAAAACTCCGTAAGGTGCTTTGTTTCTTTTTTTTGGCTTCATATTTGCAAACATGTGGATTTTATGCAGTCACATCATTTTTAAATATTAATGGTGAAAGACAGACCTTCAAAATCATGAAAAATTCTATTGATGATCCTTTTATTTTTCACCGCAGAAGAGGTTTTTAGGAATCCTAACCAAAGATGATGAAGAAATCACAATAAGTTAGACCCAGAAAAGACTACATCTTAGGAGATGAACAGAAGAAAGAGAAGAATTAAGCTTCTTCAACTTACCAATTCAATAAGACTCTAACTTAAAGGAAATGGAAATGAAAGAACAATCATTTCCTAAATCAAAGAGTAAAATCAACAGCAAAACTGAAATCCCTGAACATATCTCTCCATAAATAGAGTAGAAAATGAATATTGTTAAAATATTCACAGTAGTGAAAATTATCGACATATTTATGGAGTCCATACCTAAATGCTGGGGTCATTTAATAAAGGAGTAGAAAAACAATGAAAACCTTGTAACTAAAAACATCCTTGAATGACCACAGCTATGTGGAATAAACAAGTAGTAATACAATAATTGGTAATACGCGATCTTAACTTTACCATTGACTCCTAGTACAATTTTAAAATAGACTAGTAGAAGTCATGGAGTTATACATCTAGCTCAGGCCTAGACTCCTAACAACTGAAGATGCTGAACTATGAGAAGTGTGACTCAGATATATAGCCTTGGCCGAAAATATTTTCATGACTATTTTATCTAAAAACGACTAAAATTAAAATGAGTCATGTCATAGGCAGAACAAATAGCAAAATACAATAGAGGGTCCAATAAAACCCACATAGTTGTAAACGTGAATATTGAACACAGCTTCTGTTACTGAAAAATGGCCTCTATAACATGTGGTTCCTCTGAAAATACAGACATCCACGTGCAAAACACTGAAATCTCACGGCACTCTTTCACCAAAGAAAGGATTTATTCAACATTGTATACAGATCTTAATAGGAGACTTGAATATTTGAAAACAGTAGAGAAGCACAGAAGAGCAATCTTTCAGGAAGTAGGCACAGGTAATGACTTTCTGCCTAGGATTCCATAACATGGGAACAATACCTACACCTGACATTTCGGAGAGAGGGATGTGGTATGTTTGGACTGTTACCTATTCATTTTCAAAGTTGTGGATTAGCACACATAAAAATACACTTTTCTCAATAACAAAAAGGAAAACATGTATGCATTGCTATAAAATGGCTTGTATGCTCATTGTAAACATTTGAAAGTTTCTGGAAGCATGCCAATTTTAGGAAAATAATTCATAATGATAAGGGAAAAATTTAACTGTTGTGTAAAATACTTGGATGGAGTAAAATGACAGCAGAATCCATAGATAAATAACCATGTTATAATAGAAAATGAACAAAAATCTTTGGTTTCTATCTGAAAGTTGTGTCCATCAGAGGGTAACTTTTGAAATTGGCATAGACAGAATGAATTATTCAATTTCCAAGAACATAATCTACTTTACAATATACAGTCCTATTTTATATTTATTTGGAGGAAAAGTGCAAGCCAAATAATTTATGAAAAAACAAAAAGGTAAGATCAACAGGTATATTTCAGATATTGTAGGGAACCTTACAAGAAATTGAGCAGTTATTAAAGAGAAGCCATATAATAAAACATAAAGCCAGTTAAGATAAATATTTTATGAATATCTGATAATAAATTATATTTACAAAAGACAGGCTCAAATAATTTCTCTTAAAAAGCATTTCCACTTGCCAGTGATAAAATAGCATACAGGATAGGGACATTGACATACATTTGTGCCTGAGGTGTCTATGAAGTCACATGTTCAATGGTCCATTAATAGGGAAAGTGTTCAGAAGGTTTTCTAGAGAAAGAAATATTCTAAGTGTTTGAGGAAGCATATTCCCAAGTCATGAAGTTGTTTGTTGCAGCTGTTGATTTGATTTGTGCACATAAATGTTTGGACGAGTTCCTAACGTTGTCTAATGGATGAATTTGCAAAGAGGAGAAAATCTGAGGTACGACAACTGTATTGTGTCAGGTACAAGTAGGATTTCCCAAGCCAAACTATGTACAGAGCCACCTCTCAGGCCTCCAGTATTCCCTCTGAATAGAGCAATTTAGAAAAGACAGCACAAAGCCAAGGCCAGCAGCCTCACTTGGCTTCTTCTAAGCCTTCAGAATACAGGATTTATCATAGGCTGACATCACATATGAGTGGAAGCTACCTCCTTGACTAGAAAAGAATGCTGCTATCGCCCACCTGATTCCCCTGGAAGATCACTGTCAATTCTGCATCACTCTGTTGGTCTATTAGAAGACCATATCTGGGCTGTGATTAATTGAATAAATAATAATGTTTGATATCCTACAGTGCTCATTCTGTATTAATGTTGAGTGAAATTAGATGACAGCATGTACCTGGAATAAGAACTCTATTAAATGTTTCAGCCATTCTCTGACAGACATCATTTTCTTCCAGTAACTTTCTACCCATTAACTGGTATTCTGAATTCTTAATGGAAGTTCCTTTTGTCCAAGCTGTGCTAAAAAATTAGGGCCATGTATTTCATTCATGCTAACCCTCATCACATTCATCTAAATAGTTAAGGATAATCCTTCATGTAGGAAAGATAATTTTTAGCCACTAGCAAACAAAATATTTTACTCTAGAAAACCTGATTGTCAGACCAGACTCCAATGATATCCACACAGAGAACTTGTACATCTCAAAGTAGAGATGAAACATCCATCAGCAGAAGACACAACATCAATGACATTATACAAATATAAATGTAAAACAGGCATATAAATATTACTCTTAATTCATTGGAAATGGGTAAACACGGTTCTGTTGGTCCAAAGAAATATATCAAAAAAGTTATGTGAAACACGTCAGAAAAGTTCAATCATTCTCTAAAGCAGATAAGAGATCATCTCTGTTCTGGAGCACGAGCAGATACCACAGGGAAAGCTTGACTTCCCACACTGAGAAAAGGATGCAAACAATAGATGCTCCAGGTCATATTTTACATTCTAATAGGCCTGAAATTAGAATGCTAATTTCTGCTAAATTCTGCCATGTGGACTTGTAGAGGTAATCTCCTGGGGTAGAATTCATGTGGATATATAAATACTGAGAATATGTATACAATTAAATCAGATTCAAAGTGTTAAGTGTAAACCCTAGGCAATGCCTCTCTTCTTTGGATTTGACAGAATGTCCTCTGCTACATAAATCACGGCTGATGTGAAGTTCTGACCTTGAAATAGTAACTGCCCTTCCAATAAGAACTATTTCTCATACAGATGAGCATCAATATGCTGATCAACAGATATTAGAAATCATAAATATGTAAGAAGGTATGTGCTTCTTGATTATGGTGAAATAATTTTTCCTGTACCCTTATAGTTCCAAACTCATGCAAATGGCTTTTTCAAGTACCATTGCTTGATTTGCAATGACACAATGAGAGACAATGTAAAGGCATTACAGTGAGGAGAGTTTTCAATCCTGGGAAGGAATGCTAAGTCCAAGAAAATTAGAGCTAACACTGTATAAAAATAAATGTACACATTACCTGACTTAGGAAATGGTAAACCCTGTGTATATCATCTTTTCAATAGCACTTCAAAAAAAGAAATATGGAGTTATTTCTAGTTAAAAGTTGCACAGTAGCAAATGGTAGAGATTATAGAGTGCATTAATTGACCAATGGTCTGCTGAGACTGAAAATCAAATAGAGAATAAGTATAAAATTCAAAAGTCACTTACCTCGCCTCCTCAGTATACCTCTGTGCGTTGTGAGGACGACGTTTTGCTGTGACATAGGAGAGGGGGAAAAACCCAGTAATGGACACATCTCCACTCATATATGCAGTCTCCTTCTTGTTGAGTAAGCATTCCTCTTCACTGAGGGAACTGACAAGAAATGGAAGTTGTAGTACAGCTGATGTAAAAAGCAAAGGAATCATCATAGAATGGCATGTAAGACCTGTTTATGAACATATGTGCATCTTATGGTAATCAGCAAATAAGTAAATATGCCATGAATATAAGAATGTATAAGAATATGTTTGAGTGTGATTTTATTGCCTAGGATGTCCACTCTGGCCCACCCCCATTTCTTTCACCATAACCTGCTCTCTTTCCCCAGACAAATGCTGTGTTCTTTCACCCCTGGGGCTCTGCATCTGA
>NW_012267311.1:6546793-6547153 GCF_000151885.1 Dipodomys ordii
TGCCCTTCCAACATGATTGAGTATTTTAAAGGTACAGCTACAGGTAGAGGGAAGAGAAAAGAAAAGTGAGAGGTAAAGAGAAGTAAGTGAAGGAGAGAGACAGAGAGAGAGAGAGGGACTGTTTAATAGAGAGGATTTCTATATGAATTTCTTGTCACAAAGCACAGTGGCTTTGAACTGTCCTCCCCTGATTGAGAAATCTCACTTTCTGCCGTTATGAAACTTGTTCAATTGACCTGCTCTGAAACTTTTCCAAATGACATGTTGATGCCCATGCCCATGTAGTATTGCTGGAGTCTCATCCTCTGTCTGTTTAGCTTTAAGCGTAGTTCAGTATTGTTTCCTGTAACATGCCTTATT
>NW_012267311.1:6547203-6549237 GCF_000151885.1 Dipodomys ordii
AGAAAAAAAAGAGAAAGTGGACAGAAAGTGTTATTCAAATAAAGGCCCTATGCAAGTCATTGACCACAATCAAAGATGGGAGAACCTCCCACACCCATGGCTAAAGCCAGTGAGAGAACATTGCTGGTATGAGCCATACAGGTATCCGTACCCATTTGAATATGAGTTTGTGTAATAATCCTTCTCTGTGCCTCAAACAAAGAAAATA
Source organism: Dipodomys ordii (assembly GCF_000151885.1). Lineage (NCBI taxonomy): Eukaryota > Metazoa > Chordata > Mammalia > Rodentia > Heteromyidae > Dipodomys > Dipodomys ordii. The sequence continues at coordinate 6,547,412 of NW_012267311.1, forward strand.
GTACAAAAGAAACTCTAGATCCTACCACTCTAAATAGTTTGCACACACATGAGCCATCAGAAAACTCTATGCACAACGAACATAGAGATAATTTTTTTGTGAAAATACCGTACAGAGGGTTTCCAAGTACATTAGCAAGGTAATGAGTAAATTTCTTATCAAACATTGTTTCCTCCTCCTTTGTTTCCCCTTCCCATCCCTTCCCATCTGGGCCCCACCACACATGTACACCTCTTACACCCTCCGGGCCAAAGTTGAAAAGTTCTTTTTTCGACATAGTGACTTGTATATCTCATTGTTGCCATGGGTCCACCTGTAGCCCTATTTAAACTATTTGTTTTTCTCCCTTCCCCTCCATTAATTATACCAACATCAAAAACCCTGGGTTATACCCTGGGAGATGGACATACAAGGCAACAAAGAAATATCTTATAAATATGTTAGAAACAATAGCAAGAAAGAAAAAGCATTAGTGTCCTTATCTTGGGGTTCATTTTGCCTACCATTTACTTATCTGACAGTTTCTAGTTATTGCAAATAAGGGAAACCATGGGACCTATGTTTCTTTGGGCCTGGCTTACTTCACTTTATATAATTTTTCCCAAGCCTTTCCATTTCCAAACAAATGGGGCAATGTCATTCTTTCTGATGGAGGCATAGAAACTTTTCAAAGCAGTGAAGCACTTTTACGTAATGCTGTTCTTTTGGGAGCTTGCTGTTGTATGGTTGCCCATCATTTTACCATATGCAAGTGACAATGGGAATCACGATTTAAGTAATGCCTTTCCTACATGATGAGATATTGAAGCTGGCTCTTGTATTTTGCTAATACAAGAAACTGATTTGGGTTTTGAGAGTGTTTCCAAACGAATTGTGCATTTTTGTCTCAAGTTTTCTCTAAACTTAACTGCAGCCTAAGAAGAGAAATTACTTGTATTTAGACAAACATTCCTTCTCTCTGGCAGCCTCTGCCCTTCCAACATGATTGAGTATTTTAAACGTAGAGCTACAGGTAGAGGGAAGAGAAAAGAAAAGTGAGAGGTAAAGGGAGGTAAGTGAAGGAGGGAGACAGAGAAAGAGGGAGGGACTGTTTAATAGAGAGGATTTCTATATGAATTTCTTGTCACAAAGCACAGTGGCTTTGAACTGTCCTCTTCTGATTGAGAAATCCCACTTTGTGCCATTATTCACCTTGTTCAATTGGCCTGCTCTGAAACTTCCAAATGACATGCTGATGCCCATGCCCATGTAGTATTGCTGGAGCCTCATCCTCTGTCTGTTTAGCTTTAAGCATAGTTCAGTATTGTTTCTGTAACATGCCTTATTTGAAGGCAAGTACAAATAATATCCCTCCATTAAAGATCGCCTCTTCATTGTCTCCCTTAATTATGGTATACATAGATTTCAGCATTCTGAGTTCTTTGAGTATGGATATGAGACACCCACACAAGGCAAATTATGACATAAAAATTTCATCTACATAGAATTTACACTCAACCAAGAGAACAGCATACACTTGGCATATAGGCAATAGGTTTATTGTAGATTCCTGCTACATTAGTTGTTTGGATCCTGCCACTGAACTAGTGTTTAAACTAATCATAGGTTCTATCATACAAGTAGGTTTGCTAATCCCTTTCCATTAGTGTTCTCAACGCCTGCTGTATCGTAGAGCATAGAATGCACATGAAATGCTGCCACATAATCAAACAAAAAACACATGACTACATCCAACAATTTGCTGTAAGTCCAGGATGAGAGATCTGTGGTTTTTTTCTATATGTCTTAGTAAATTGTATTTGGAATGGGTATGTGTATAGTAAGTA
>NW_012267311.1:6549362-6552887 GCF_000151885.1 Dipodomys ordii
CTCAACCAAGAGAACAGCATACATTTAGCATATAGGCAATAGGTTTATTGTAGATTCCTGCTACATTAGTTGTTTGGATCTTGCCACTGAATTAGTGTTTAAACTAATCATAGGTTCTATCATACAGGTAGGTTTGCTAATCCCTTTCCGTTAGTGTTCTCAACGCCTGCTGTATCGTAGAGCATAGAATGCACATGAAATGCTGCCACATAATCAAACAATAACACATGACTACATCCAACAATTTGCTGTAAGTCTAGGATGAGAGACCTGTGGTTTTTTTCTATATGTCTTATTAAATTGTATTTGGAATGGGTATGTGTATAGTAAGTACACACACTTGAACAACGTATAAATGTATGTAAGGGACACATACACATACAAAAAAAAAGTATCCCAACAAATACTGTTTGAAAAAGTAAAATCAGAGAGGAAATAAAGAAGAACATATAGAGATATTTGAATTGGGTCAAAGTCATTATATCAATGTCTGGAGAGATCACAATGATACCCTTTATAGTACATACACACATACTAGTTCATAGTTATAATAATTATATTGTGAACAAATTCACAAACCATTCTCACCTTCTGAGATCACCAGACCCACCAAGCTCCAGCTGAAGTCAACCATCAAGAAAACTGTGTGAAAGGCTAGAGATATGTCTTTAGGGGCTCTTGGATAGACAGATATAAACTGGCCATGGTGACTCCAAAGCATCAAAAATCCCAAAGGTGAGATAGAGAATAATTTCTCTTAACATGTATTGTTAACAATAATGTGCAGCAAATGAGAAGGATATTGATATAAATTTGTGTACACGTGCTGGGTATAAATTATCTGACCAAATAGACCACTGATGTTAAAGAAAGCAAAATATGACTAAAAGATTAATGTATTATATAGCAATACATTCTGAAATCCTACTGTTACTTTCTGCACCTATGGATCTGATCATGAATCAAGACATTCCACTGAGCCCCTAACATCTGTCTACTGAATGAATTGGCATGGATATAAAAATCTCAGGTAACAACAAGTGTATTTTTGTTAGAGGCAGATAGGGCTGTGAGTACAAGGGTCTGTACAGGGCCACTTCCTGAGCCATCCCATGGAAAACGGAGCACAAGAGCTCTTCCAGCAGCCTCAGCTTGCTTCTAGGAAGCTCTCAGAGTACAGACTCTGCTAGGATGAAGACCATGTGAGGCAAGGCTCCCATCACATCTGGCAAAGACTGCATCCTGAGCTAACCTGAATATCCCATTATATCACTGTCAGTCCTGTCACTCTTGTCTATTCAGTACATACTTCAAACAACTCTGGTATGTGATCATTAATCTATGATGTTAGATCACACATATACAAATTGAATATGATCATGATTAAATCAATTTAGCCAGAGTCCTTTAAGACTCACAATGTCCTCTCAGTAATTTTTTCTATTTCACAAATCCTCTCCTGAACATTTAATACAATTTATTTTGAACATGTTCAAGGTAGAGTACAATCTTTTCATCTACTGCCAAACCACTTTACAAATATCTATGAGAAAGCCTTCATGGGGAAAATGGTACTGATAAACTTCAGGACCTACCAGGAATAAATTTTACTACAGGGAGTCTGAAGAGAGTTGGGTCAGATTTCCATTACCAGCAACCACAGACATCAAGGAGAATATATAAACACATCTACAAAATAGCCAAATACCACTTGGATTTTAATGGAAAAGGAAACAGGAAAGTATTAATAAGAAGATACGTGTTAATAACATAAGAAGTGTTAATAAAGTAAGTGTTAATAAAAAGGTCTAGGGATGACATGTAAAAAAGATGTAGATTATCTCCTACAGCTGGAAAACACTGTAGTTTCTAGAGCTTCCGCAGGTGTTCTCAAATCTGTACAGCTGTCACAGGCAAAGCTTATCATTCAAGATTCATCCTGTACAAGCCAGAAAAGATATTTGATCACACAACCTGCATTGAACAAGAATAATAACAGTCTCTGTAGAATCTTCTGACAGCCACAGGTTTCTTCTTAGAAATTTTCCATCCTTGACTGTAACTTTGTTGAGACAAGGCTATCCTCAAGGCTGAGCCCAACTTTTCTTATCACAGTTGTCCAAATGTATCTGAGAGAGCCTTGATGGGAAAATGTCACTGACAAACTTTAACAAGTACCAGACATACTTTTCTTCTTTCTTGATTTCTAAGGAGAGTCGGACAAGATATCTCATAACTACACACAAATCTTCCACATCTGGAAGGAACAAAGAAACTGTTGCTAGCACCAACGACATTCCTCAAAGTGTCACAAAACCATATGAACAAAAACACTCAAGTACACTATGTATAGTTATGGGAAAATAAACCTAGAAAAGGTTGGTAATAAAAGACATATGCAAATGTTAGTAATAAAAAGATAAGTAAAGGTCTAGGAATAACAGTGGAGAATGGAACAGGCAGCATCTAAGACATGAAAGAGGTTGTAACTCCTAACATTGCCATCTGTGCTCCCAAATCTGAGCAGATAGCAAAGCTAAAGGTTGTCTTACCACACATAAAAAGGGATGCAAGCAAGCAGTGTTCCAAATCACATGCTACCCTTCTAATAGGAGGGAAATTAAACTGAAAAAATTCCCACAATGGCAGCGATGGGAGGATGGGAACAATTGGGAAAGAGGGAACAAATGATAAAATGCATGACAAAAGAAATGTACATATCACCCAATGTGGAAGAAATAACTGTATTGCAAAGCTCATAGAACTCATAAATGTTATAGATCATGTATAGACAATTTGCTCCATGAAAATTACAATGTGTTTGTGCGTTTAACTAAGCATCACTATCCCACAATACTGGGAAATTTGGGAAATTATGTAGCCACTTAATCACAATAAAAAATTGGAAATACATTCCCTGAATATTTCTTTAAAAGTTTATGAATTGAACACACTGTTGAAGAATTCCTGTGAAGAATATAGAAGCCCGAGGACATCTGTGCAAGTAAAGCAGAATGAGACAGATACATCAACATCTCCTATGATGCAGCCCTTCTCCTGAGTTGATGGAAAGTTCTCTAATACAGGCAGCACCCCTGACCTGAAATGCAGTCTCAGAACTTATGTGAAACAGTAACAGGGGGATATGACTACCTGAGGTGGTCACAGCAAATTTCAGGATGTTTTATCTATTAATGTTCCTTACTGATATTTTATTATCCATAGAGAGTTGTACAGAAGGCTTTACAATTAAATGTGCTAGTTTTAAATTATGATACGCATTGGCCAATGTCATCTCTCTCATCATTTTACCCATTTCTATGAACACTTCCAATCCTTTCAATTTATTTAGTTCTATTTTTACACATACACACTGACAATTAGAAATGTATTTGCCTGCGCCTCTCTTTTGTGAGTTATCTTCCCTCCTCACCCCTCTCACCCCAACACCTTTTCTAGCTTCGTGGTATTCAATTTGTTAAACTGTTAGTTGGGTCTTTTCTGATCAACTTTCTTTTATATCTA
>NW_012267311.1:6556502-6557119 GCF_000151885.1 Dipodomys ordii
GTTACAATTACATGAGCAATATAATGAGTACCTTCCTTATCAAGCATTGTTGCCTCCTCCTTTGTTTCCCCTTCCCATCCCTCCCTATCTGGCCCCTGCCCCGCCTGTCCCAACCACTCCAAGCCAAAGTTGTAAAGATCTCTTTTCGACACAGTGACTTGTACATCTCATTGTTGTAATAGGTCCACCTGGATCCCTGGTGCTGTCCTTGAACTCTTCAGCTCAAGGCGAGCACTCTAGTGCTTGCGTCACAGTGCCATTTCTGGTTTTCTAGTGGTTCTTTGGAGATAAGACTCTCATGGACTTTCCTGCTCGGGCTGGTTTTGAACTGTATTGGTCAGATCTCATCCTCCTGAGTAGTTAGGATTACAGGTGAGCCACCAGCCCCTGGCCTGAAAACATACTTTAAATGTACATATTCCTGTCTTTCCTGTTACATAATTTTTTGTTATCTCCCAATACCATCTTTTGTAACAATCATTCTACTTCTAAGCATTTTTCTTCTTCTAAGCATTTTGTTATTTCAGATGTAATAGTTTAAGAAATACACTCTCTGATGACTTATGATTTCAATATAGAAGAAATTATTTCTGAATATTGTACTTCTATTCAGTGTC
>NW_012267311.1:6561390-6561730 GCF_000151885.1 Dipodomys ordii
GGTTTCACCACATTACATTCCCACCAATAGTGTAAAAGCATTTCTTTTCCTCACTCACCTTAATGAGTGAGATTAAACAATTGTACCTAAAAAGAAAAATTGATCATGAAGGTGAAACCTATGTCTACCTACTAACTCTCAAAAATTTTGTTTTGTATATCCAACAACTTTCTACCTAAAGTTGACATGTTCTCATCTTGCTCTTAATGATTTCCGAGAGAGATACCTGCAAAAACAGACCAAGGAATCAAATACAGTGACAACAGGGGTTGTAGGATCAGGGAAGAGCATACAAAGAAACAAAAAATAATCACAGAGTACATTAAAAAGATACTGCATC
>NW_012267311.1:6561780-6562520 GCF_000151885.1 Dipodomys ordii
GGGGTTGTAGGATCAGGGAAGAGCATACAAAGAAACAAAAAATAATCACAGAGTACATTAAAAAGATACTGCATCTTGTATATATATTTTTCTAAATGGGGGAGGGGAAGGGAAATAACAAAATGCTGAAATAAGGATACAGTTGACCCATTGTAACAATGAGATGTACAAGAAATTATGTTGCAAACGAACTTTACAACTTTGTGGGGGTGGGGGAGGAGGAGACAAGGAGGTGGAGAAGAAAGGATTGTTAGGGGAAAATTAAAGGATGGGGTAACAATGCTAAATAGAAAATGGACCCATTACTTTGCTCATGTAACTATAACCCCTCTGTACGGTATCTTTACAATAAAAAAGTATATTTAACTTAAAAAATAGACAGGAATTTACAGGGATAGAAAAACAAAGCACAAACTTTTAAAAATGTTTATTGTAAAGGTGATGTACAGAGGGGTTAGGGTTACATAAATCAGGGAATGAGTGCATTTCTTTGATCAGTGTCTTCCCATCCCCCATTACTCTCAGAATTTATGCCCATACCTCTCCCCACCAATTGTATAGTTTATAGATACTTTATTTTTTTATGTTTAGTTTTTTTTTAATTTTATTGTATTTTATTTGTGAACATACTGTACAGAGGGGTTACAATTTCATTGGCAGGATAATGCGTACATTTCTTACCAAGCATTGCAGCCTCCTCCTTTGTTTACCCTTCCCATCCCTTCCCAGCCTCCCCCCTC
>NW_012267312.1:0-15018 GCF_000151885.1 Dipodomys ordii
CAATCCTCAGCCTCCTGAGTAGCTAGGATTACAGGTGTGAGCTACCGGCACCTGGCTTCTTGAGAAGTTTTTGGTGGTAAAAGGAATCAGGAAACTGAAAAGAAAATAAGGGGACTGGGGAAGGTGGCTCAGTGGTAGAGCGCTTGCCTTGCATGCATGAGGCCCTGGTTTCAATTCCTCAGTACCACATAAGCAAAAAGAAAAAAGCCGGAAGTGGTGCTGTGGTCTCAGTGGTAGAGCGCTTGCCTTGCATGCATGAGGCCCTGGTTTCAATTCCTCAGCACCACATAAGCAAAAAGAAAAAAGCCGGAAGTGGTGCTGTGGTACAAGTGGTAGAGTGCTAGCCTTGAGCTGAAGAGCTGAGGGACAGCGCCCAGGCCCAGAGTTCAGGCCCCACGAACAGCCCCCCCTACTCCCCCGCCAAAAAAGAAGATAAGGTTATGTTCACGTATGCATTTACTCATTCTTTGAAATGTTTATTGAGCACATGCTATCTGTGAGACAGTAGGCTAGAGAAAGAGATACAATAACTATTTTCATGAAATCTGTTATTTCAGTCAAGATTATATAAACTCACTTATGAAACTACCAAAAAGATGTGAGGTTTTTTTTAATGAGTCCATGAGTCACAGATGGTACTAATATCTCTCCTCAAAAGATCTGTACAACCAAAGGCCAGAATCAATACTCTGCATGGCGTCTTATTCACTCTCTTTGAGTTAATATTTTAACCTGAGTTGTTTTCATGATAACAGCATCAATTAAGCATTACCAACTATTCCTTCACTGTGGTTCCAGAGCTTAATGAGACTCAACTAATGTGACCTTTGGAACCATCAAACTGTGGAGGAGAAAGCATAGCAGAGAAGACTGACCTCTGGGTTAGCTTTGCGTACTAAAGCCTTTTGAAAAGTCAGAGCATCAGGCTTTTGGCAGTGATTTCAAAAATTTAATTACCCAGAGATCTTCTCTAACATCCTCAAAGATTGACAGCTCAAATTAGACATCTGAATTTCTGTTACATCCATTTCATATCATCAGTGGTGCTAAATGGTTAAGTAAAGGCTTAATATTATTTGTCCTTTCTATCCTGATAAGATTGATGGTGCAATAAGAATCCTCAAGGGCAATATAAAGATTCATTTTCACTCCTCTGGAAAACTGTCACAAACAATTTCTATTTCAAAGTCAACATTCATAAACTCAGAGTATATCAGGACTAGAAACGACCTATGATATGTACTTTAGCCTCCTTAGATAACAGAGGGAGAAACTGAGGCCCAGAAAAGCTAAGTGATTCATGCTTGATCAAATAGCTAGTTCATAGATAAGTTGGAACTAGATTTCAAATCTTCTAAGCCAAGTTTATCTACAATTTCTACTATTTAAGGTTGTGTTGTCAGTTGGTAAAAGGTATATGTTGGAGGAAAATATTCATGAAAAGGATCTTGCCAGCAACAGAACAAACATATATTATGTGATATGCTCATATTCCATGAAAAGCTATGCCAAAACTCAACTAGTTTTCAAACTAAATGTCAGAGTGTTGATACGACTCTTTGAATAGCAGGATAGGAGTAAGAAATGGAGAAATGTTTTCCAAGTCAGATACCAGTGTTCTTCATGAATGTTTTATCATTTGTCTGGATGATGAGAGCTAATCTCTTTGTCAGTAGATATCCAGGAAGCCCACCAGTCAACATTGAGACATTTAGCATGCTGATTGCCAGTAAGGCTAAAAGGCAGCTAATCACTGACTCCTCTGTATACAGCAAACAATAATTCAAAGAAACCCACTTACCATCCAACCAAAACTTCAATTAGAGCAATTCCTAGCACAAGAAGGAGCTGGAATAAGAAGTAGATGTAAACATGAGAAGTATTTGAAATCTGAAAAATTGTCCATAAGGCAATAATATAGGCATTATGGCATAAGAAAGAGGTAGCAAAGTATTCTAAGCTTATTGGAATTAGGAAATATCATTCTAGACGTTGGACCCTAATCTGGGAATTTAAATTAGAATGTAGACCAAGCAGGTAAAGGAGAAAAAACAATTCCAAAAGGTAAGTCTAGGTAGAAAGTGACCATTATATCCAGAGTATTAAATATTCAGACTTCTAGAGCTATAGGAATGTTAGGTCGAAATACTGAAGAGTCAAGTCAAGCCTGCAATTTTGTCAGACACAGCAATGACAATAAGAAATGTTGACTGAAGTGAGAGTTGACCTCAGCCACAGAAGTTTTATACTGGAATTTGCTAAGCAAGAACCACGTGAAAGTTGTAAGCAAATGGATAAAGAAACAGGACTGGGCTGATAGTGGAGAGAAAGGTAGATCAGACTCATAGTAATGTATATGTAACATCCAAAATAGAGAGTAGGCAAGGGTAGTCACTCCATGGGACGAGTTGTGTTTTGAGCACTGCACATAAAAAAAGCTGACAAAATGCACTACTGTGGATGAAGTCATCAGGTTGACTATAGAGTTGTACTAGTAAATTCCTCCCAATACTTAGCAACCATTGTGTCTTGGTGAAAAAAGGACCAGCTTGTCTAAAACTAAAATCCTTCCCAAGGGACAGCTGGCAAAACATGAGTTCAAGCAATGAATCCTGTATTCCATAAAGTAGCAGAGAATTAACCTTCAGCTAGAACTAATATATGTAGAACAGGTTATGACCTCAATTGTTTTCTCTATTTCTGCACCAAGGGGAGACAGTGAAGAGCATTTGCTTTCTTCATGGTGAGTGGAGACCAGAGTCAATGCTAACAAACTTAAAAGCGGATATTTGGGCCGTTCGCATCACGATATCCCAAGGAAGATATTACCAAAGTGGAAAAGATCCAGGAAAAAGCAACTAAGATGATCAAGGGGAAAGCTTATCTTTCATTGAAGGACAGACTAAAAGATTAAACTAAAAAGGATCGGAATTTGTCAGACCAGGGAGGTGAACATGAAAAGCATAGTTGGGGGGTACGTGATTAAATTCAACTTTGAGCAAATACATATATATTCATTGAATTCCAAAGCATTTCACTGAGGCCATTGCTTGAGGTTACAGGATACAAATTTAAGAGAAATTAAAACATGCTTGGATTTCTATAGAAGCCAATCCATCTGTGGGACTTATTTCTAAGACCAGGCTAAGGTGACAAATGGCAAAAGTTTAAGACACTATTGGATAAACTCACTGCCAAATGATTTCCAATACCTCATCAACAAATGGCCACGATACATTCTAATGTAAATGAAAATTTCTAGGTTAACTGACAAAACCTCCACTGAGGCTATTATCTTGGAAAGAGTTCTGGGATATTTGCCCTGTTTTCTGATTCACTGTGATCTTTCTTCTTTTTTTTTTCCTGGCATCAACTAGTTACACATGGAGATTTCATTTTGACATGTCCCTGTATACATATAGTATACCCCAGTCAGACTTGCCCTATGCCTCTGCTGTGGTCCTTACTCTCCCCCTTCCCAAACCAATTCCAGTAAGCTTCATTTTTGCCATTTTCAGTGTGATATTTCTTGTGTTCTTATTATGACATCTATGTTGGAACATCCTGCATACAACTTTGGAAGTCCTAAATTCTTCTGACAGTCCAGAACACAGAAGAATAATGTTCTAACTCATTAAGAAAGCAAGAGAGTCCTAGCTCTTGGCTGTGTTCGGTTGGCCCATATGGGAGTTTGCAACATAAAAAGGTGAAAGAAATCCTAACAGAATGCAGCAGCTGGTTAAAGGCTATTATATTGAAATTTTCATGAGTTTGACAGTAGGCCAAAAATCTACAAAATGGCAGAGAGTAGAAAAGGCAGTTGTAACAGGTTGAACATTGTTGGTGATTATTTTTTCAGTGGCAATGAAAACTGTAATCAAATAACCTGAAAGAGATGCTGGCAGAAATAAGAAAGCCCCAAGGGAGAGGGAACATGAAAACTGTAAGAATGATATATGCATGGACTAATGAACTAGATAAACATGTATTTTGAAATATCAAAATGGAGGTTCATAGCATCATGAAAAACTTATGTCAGGATATGGGCATAAACACTACCTGATTGGCAATCTATAGCAAAAGATGCTGTCAATGACTTAAAAATCCCAAGGATGAAGGCAGCACTCAACAATAAACTAGGACTTGTGTTATTGGCATTTCAATCTCTTATTATTTAATTAGTTTAACCACACATTGAAAAGGACAATTTTAAAGCATTAAAAAATGGAGGTGGGGAGGGAAGGGATGGTAGGGGAAAAACAAAGGAAGGGGTAACAATGCTCGATATGAAATGTACTCATTACCTTTCTCATGCAATAGTAACCCCTCTGTACAATACCTTTACAATAAAAAATATATACTAAAAAAAAAATAGCCAGAGCCTGGGTGCTGGCGGCTCATGCCTGTAATCCTAGCTACCCAGGAGGCTGAGATCTGAGGATCACCATTTAAAGCCAGCCTGGGCAGGAAAGTTGGTGAGACCCTTACTTCCAATTAGCCACCAGAAATCCAGAAGTGGCACTGTGGCTCAAATGGTAGAGCGTTAGCCTTGAGCTGAAGAGCTGAGGGACAGCGCCCAGGCCCAGAGTTCAAGCCCTCTGACTGACAAAATAGCCAGAGAAAACACCTGGTTTTGCAGCCAGCAATCAGTGGAAAAATACTTATTTGAACTCAAGACAAACAAGAAAGAGGAAAGATGGGGACTGGTCGAAGCAATGTCATCGTAAACTCATTTTATAATTGTTTTTTAGACCAATAAGACATCTAAGATTAGGAATGGCATTTAGCAGTGCATAAAGCCTACTCAATCTTGCATATCCAAGTAGTATACTTCAAATACAATGTTTTAGACAACAGTAGTGGGTAGTAATGAAAAACATATGGCATTAATAACTTGCTTAATAAATGTATATATTCAGTTGATGGAGTGGTGCATGAGATAGAGCACCTGTCGAGCCAGTGCAAGACCCCAAGTTCAAACTTTAGTACTTCAAAAAATACCCAAACTCAAATGTGTATTTTGTACATACGTATTCTCCCTATATTATAGCTTAATATAGCACTTTAGGGTATATTAGAAAAAATCTCATTATCCATAATTTCATTAATTCTTTCCTACAAAGTTTCAGAGATATCATTGAGAAATTAGGGAATTTTTCATTTGGAGGAACTGATCACCTCACAAACTTTTAAGGTCTCCATCTTGATGTTCGTTCTTATGAATATTTTCCTTTCTATTGCTTTATGTATTTTTTACTATTGAGCCAGAGAAAAGAATAGTGCTGAATTATAAAGCAAGATTGGAGCCCTTGAAACAGGTACCTGAAAAAATTATAGTGAGTTGAAAGAGCATATCTATAGTTAAACATTCGAAGAAAACATGTTTAACAATAAGAAATTATACTACTAATTAACAATTTAAAAAGCAAAAAATATTGAGAAAAAGCTGAGATCTTAGGTTTCTGAATTTGGACAAGGCCATTAAATGACTCCATTTATTCAGAGTATTGGAAAGGACCTCAGATATATATTATTTAAACTAATAGCAAACTCCCTATCTTGTAAATGAGAAGCCAAGTTTTATATGGGCTAATGACTTGTCCAAGACCATATAATAAGATAATGTCAGAGCCAGGACTAGAAGCTGAAGCTTTTTGTTTGTTTCTTTACTGATACTTGAACCCAGGGCCTTAGGCTCTTGCTTAGCCTTTTCTGTTCATGGCTAGCACTCTACACCTAAACAACAACTCCACTTCTGACATTTTGCTGGTTAATTGGAGATAAGTATCCAGTGGATTTTCCTGCCCAGGGCTGGCTTCAAACCTCGATCTGCAGACCTCAGACTCCTGAGTAGCTAGGATAACAGGAGTGAGCCACTGGCACAAGGCTCAAAATGGTTTTCTTTAATTTTTTCAGACTGAATTATTTTCTATTTCCCAACAGCAACATACTGTGATCTTCTGTATTAGATGTAACAGGAGAGAGGAGAGGATAAATATTTAGGAAAAGCTCAGTGAAATAAGAGATGGGGTTTTTTGAGACCCTGAATGGATTTCAAATAGTTGGTAATATGGAGAATAATGGCTTAAAGGTCTCTTTCATTCTCAGGTGGCCCTAAGCTCTCATTCACAAAAGGAGAAAATAAAAGAGAGCTTTTATTTCAACTCATAAAGGAATTGGATAAAATAAGTGAGAGATTTATTAGTAGGTTAAAGTAGGTTTAAAACATCTTAGTCAAAAATGAAAATTTATAATGACAAAGGGACTGATGTAGAGAATTACTCTGAATAGTTTGAATAAATGGTGCCATAAAACACAGTGGAAATAAAGCAATATAGTACATGTCTAAATCAATAGATTAGTTAATAAAACATGAGATTTCAGTAGATGTTTAAAGTAGGTAATTTAGAGTCAGGAAATAAGTGAATTAAATATAACAAAACTAATAGAATTAAATTTAAAAGTAGGAAAATTGAAAAGCAGGATGAAAGCAAATTATAGGAGCATTTTTGAAAGAGATACCTCATCTGGAAAAATTTAATAAGATAAAAGGTAAATCATTTCCTAAAGGATATGTCTTTCCTTGAAAAAAAAACACCAAAAGAGACTCTACCCTCATTCTTCTGACTTAACAAAATAGAGACATGAAATCAAATTTCTTGAGAGTTGTAGTAATGGAGATCTAGGACTGCTGTTATTACTTTAGAAGTAAATTATGAAGAATTAATGGGCAGTGGAAAAATAAAAACAGACTCTATAAAAGATGGCAGGCTGAAAAAAAGGGAACACATCTCGTATTTGTAGTCAATCTCATGGCCAAAGCAAGTTCAAAGACTTCAGCTGGTATTTCAAACTGTTGTATGATTGCAATTAATTCTAATTGTTATTGGCAAAGCCAATTCCAAGTTAAATTTAAGTTAGACTCTCTTGTATGATTGATAAGGGACTGTTAAGATATCATAATAGCTCAATATCCTTTCTCCTCTTTTTTTCCATGTCAACTCAATGCATCATAGTTTGTATTTCACACAGCATCCTTCCTTTGACTGGCACAAATGATCCCAGAAAAGAGTAGCCCTCTGAGGTTGTTAGTAGGTAACAAACGCTGAGTACCACATATCAAGGGCGAATATCTCGACTCCACAAATCCTAGATTGCTGTTGCCTGCCTTTGGGATGTGAGATGTATTCATTCACCTCAAGCCATTTGTGTACCTATACATGGAGAGATCTTCTAACTTTTTCTTTTCTGAAGTAGAAATGCAGAAAAATCCCTAAATAAATGTACTTATTTTTCTGGCAAGGCTTCGTTCCCACTCTCCATAATGGTATCTGGAGCTTTTTGTTCTATTGTGAAGAGTCTGCTCCCCCCTCTCCCATACCATAGATACTGAATTATATGATTTTTTTTTCTTAAAAGCAGTTCCTTATTGCATCAGCAAATTTACAGTGCTAATTTTAGTATGAGTTTATGATCCAAGCTTCCTTGGGGGAAGAAAGAAATAGGTATTATAGGTGAGGATAATGCTGTGTCTTAAAAATAAATTCATTTGTGAACATACAGTTTAGACACAATAAAGGCTCCTTTAAGAACACATTTCTTCTGACTTACTTGATATAGTAGGGCACTTTGTTTGGTGAGATGGCTCTCTCCCAGGGACCCTGGACAGAAGCTGAAAAAGGATAGAAAAAAAGGCAAGGAGGTCAAATTCACTGCAAACAGGAAAGACAACATTAATCTCCAGAATTACAATTTTACACTGATATTGGGCTGTTTGCTCAGTTGCCCATGAAGACAGGATGGATTAACCTGCTGTTCTGAAATTTCTGTCCTAATCTAAGTGAAATTGAACTCATTCAGGCACAAAGATAAATGCAAAGGTTGGGGGAATCTTTCCACTGCTAAACCTATAGAACAGATAAGAAATTGAATGAATAGACTGATGGGGTTTCTCTTGTGTGTCTCCACCAGGCATTTTTCTTATAACATTTCTGGTTGCTTCTTAATACCTTTTACTATTTGATTGACTAGGCTTTATTAGTTTAGCAGGTGGAACATCCTTCTGTGATTGTTTACTTTCTAAGTTATTAAAGCTAGAGTACCATGCTTTCAACTCTGGGATACTTGCTTTTGTTAAGTTTAGAGATAATCCGAATTCCTTTACCAATTGCATGTATAATTGGTGCTTCAAGATGTCAGTTGACTAGCTTGATATTGTTAGAAGAGGTAATCAAAGACAATGGAATGGTGTGTGATATTAGAGTATAAATTTTTTTTTCTTTTGGTTGTGGGGCTTGAACTCTGGGACTAGGTGCTGGTCCCTGAGCTCTTAATGTGAGGTTACTTTCTCTTTTTAGGGCAAACTTTTTTTAAAAATTTATTTTATTGTAAAGATGCTATACAGGGAGGTTATAGTTACATGAGTAAGGTAATGAATACATTTCTTGTCGAGCATTGTTACCCTCTCCTTTGTTGTTCTCCCACTATCCCTTCTTTCCCCCACCACCCTCACTCCTCCTCTCCCCCACCCCCAAGTTGTAAAGTTCATTTCCAGTATACTGTCTTGTGATTATCATTGTTGCAATGGGTCATCTTGTGTCTTTGTTTCAGTCTGTCATGGGGCTTGAACTCAAAGCCTGGGTGCTATCTCTGAGCTTTTTTACTCAAGGCTAGAGTTCTACCACTTTGATCCACAGGGCCACTTGAATTTTTCTGGTGGTTAATTGAAGATAAGAGTCTCATGGACTTTCCTGCCTGTGCTGGCTTTGAACTGTCATCCTCAGATCTTAGCCTCCTGTGTAGCTAGGAGTATAGGTGTGAAGCACTGGTGCCTGGCTAACAAAACTTTTTATATACTCTGTTACATATATGCTCATATATAGATGTATAATACAGCTTTGGAATTCATTTTATAATGACTTTATTTTGTATTAGTCAAATCAATCTGTTTCCTTTTTTTCTTAAGGCAGTGGTTTTCTGATGTAGCCTAGGTGGTCTCAAATTCATGGCGCTCCTGATTCTACTTAACAAATACCTGGGATTGCAGATATGTTTCATTATAGCTTGCTGTTAAACTTTTTTGAGTGCTTACATTGTAGAGTTTTGTTTGTTTACGAAGGTTGAAGTTCTAAAAATAGCTTTCAGATACTGTTTGGCTGGAATTGTTTTTCTTCTTTAAAATGAAATAATCATGGTTACATTTCCTGATCAATAAAATCTTCCTCCTGAATATAGTTTCAGGACATGGGAATTTTAAGAAATGTAGACCCTCAGTTTGATCCTCCACATAGCGAAAATAAGAAAAGAAACACAGAATATCATCAGATAAAGAAATAAAAGAGACATTCATATTAATACGTAGCAATTTTATGTGTATTCATTCTTTTCTGAATGTTCATTCCCCTCAATAATTTGAAATGCAGCTGATACCCACCATTTCTTAGTCTTCTGAAAAGCTCCCTTCTGAGTCAATCAAACAGTAAATTCACTGCATAGTAGATTGAGATGCAAGAAAACGTCAAAGCTAATACATCCTTGACTACACTGACTGAATAATATGAAAGAATAGCTTCAAATAAAAGTTAACTTCATCCACTGCCAGACAATTTAAGGGTAATGAAACTCCAGATTCTTTGTTTTATATAGAGTAATAGAGGGATCAAATCACCCAACCTTTAACCTGACATGATACTTTATACCTTAGAGATAGGTCATTTAAATGATGTAAGAAATGCACTTGTACTTGTAGCTGCTAATTACATTTTTTTCATTTTGGCAGATAGAAATCCTTAATACAGAGAAAGAAGACATTAGCTGCAGTTTGAAGTGGTCCTTGGCCTTCAATTTCTCTTTCTTTCTTTGTCCATTCCATTTTTTCTTCCTTTTCCTTCCCTTCTTCTCCAGCTATCCTTCCTTCCTTAGTCTCCAACTCTTTTCTTGCCTTTACTTGTCTTTAAGATAAAGCCCTTCTGTCCTGATTCATTGACAGACTGAGCAAGACCTAATTTAAGAATCTGAGAAGGACTCCCTGATCCACTGGTTAGTCTGATGTTAGGGAATTAGAAAAACCCAAGCCTTCTTTGGCAGGAAGCCTAGTGGAGAGCCAGAAATGTTAACCTTTCACTGCTCAGTGTAGCCTTTTCTTTAAAAAATCACAGTATTGGAAAAGGAAGAAAGAAGCTCCAGAAAGCATTTGGTCCAAACCTTTGTAGCCAGTAGCCAAACCTTTGTAGACAGTAGAAAAATCTATGGTGCCTGACTGAGCTAATGAATGGTAATTAAATACACACATAGATGCATACACACATGTACATTTGAGTATATGTGTAAGTATGTGCACATGCATGGATATGTGTATATATATGTACATAGATATGTGTGTATATATACACACACATATAATCTATAGTTGACTTTGCATTGTTAAGTATAAAGAAAGATTCCCCCAATTACATACCAGAAGAATTAGGAGAATGTGCTTGACCTGAGTGGTTGAAATTTAAAAAGAAATTTTCAAAACATTACAAGTCCCAGATCTACAAGAACCTCTAAGCTTGGTACTCTGCATTGTTAATCTTTTTTTCTTGAAGAAGGAAATCTTTTTTCTTTCTGTGTAGCTATGAAATTGGTCTAATAGTGAGATTCAGTAAGGTTTTCTTCCTTAACAAGTATTTTTCTCCTTTGGTTCACAGTTTATAGATGTACATAAGCAACTGTTTTGCAGTTGTCATTTGAAACCATGAGATTTCATACTTAAAAATATCCTTAGCCAGGTACTGGTGCCTTACACCTGTAATCCTAGCTACTCAGGAGACTGAGATCTGAGGATCATGATTTGAAGCCAGCTGGGGCAGGAAAGTCTATGAGACTCTTATCTCTAATTAACCACTAAAAAACAGAAATGGAGCTGTGGCTCAAGTGGTAGAGCACAAAAACTCAGGGACAGTGCGCAGGCCTCAAGTTCAAGCCCCAGGACTGGGACACACACACACACACACACACACACACACACACACACACACACACACACAATGTCTTTGATGCAAGGAGTAAAAGAAAAATAACAACCTATGCTGCTCATTCCTTCTCTGCCCCATCACTGTCACATACACATACACTGTACAGAACTACTTGCTTCACAAACAACACACAATTGGATGATAGTTCCTGGGGGTTGGATTCAGTCAGTGCTTCTTCATAAGAGATTGTTAAAGGGCTGTAGGCAAGTTTCTTTGGGGCTGCTAGATGATGCTGGTCTTATATCTATTCAAACGTTAGTCAGATATGTAGAAACTTTCCTAAGAGTGTTCCCAGAATTATCATTTCATTTCTTGCAATAGTGCCTATGCTAACAGCAGCTGTTCCTTATCTCAGTGCACCAGTGGAAGCTTGTCATCCTTCACAAAGCCAGCCAATGTAATAGACACACATATCTTTTATGCCTGATGTGTCCATTTTTAGTAGCCCATCAAAAGTAGATTTATTGGCAAATAGTTTTTATATGACACCAGGCTGTCCTTTGGTATTTTCTTATACAGATGTTTCTACAACCACTACGTGTAATTCCAGCTCAGCTTTGTGATTCACATTCTCCAGGGTAAAAATTCTTCATTATCATCCAGCACCACCACCATAGGGTATTGTCTACTGAATTTAAACAGTAAACTACACATGAAGTTATTTATTCCAAAGTCAACCTCTGAATTTCCTCTTGCCTTACAGATACAGTATGTTAGTAAGAGCAAGAAAAAGCAGCAATCTGCCATCAAATGATTTTCCTCCTTCAAGGTGACAGGATTCAATATTGTGCCCAAGGTGGTTTGGGGCACAATTGTGGGCCACACTATTGAGAAGCTGTGATTTCAACCATTTCTTAATGCATGATGAACAGAATGTGTCAAGTGATGCACCCTGGTGGTAAGCCATATTTTAATCTACACAGAGGCATAACCAGAAAATTAAAAAGGAATGCTAATTTTATTTAAACCATACCAAAACAGTCCTCTCTGGGATTCTAATTCAAATATATATTCATTATTCTTTCTACTGTTCTCATATTTGGTGGACTTTTAGATTATTACATCATTGGGTCAAAAAGTGAGGAAATGATCTGAAATGTGATAAAACAGGAAATGTACTTCTAGGGTTCAGAAAGAGACATGGTAGGGATGAGCATGTGGCTCAGTGGTAGAACACTTGCCTAACTTTCATGAGACCATAGATTCAATCATCAGCACCACCAAACACACACACACACACACACACACACACACACACACATACATACATACACATATGAAGGGAAGTAAAGGGAGAGGGGGAGGAGAGAAAGAGACAGAGAGACTCATTATTTTAGGAAAGATTTATTAATCACTGGTAGTTGGCTCATCAGAAGGGTGAATATTCTAGTTATGTCTTTATGGATAGATCTTACATTGATGCAGCACGCAATGTTTTTTAACCTACTTTCAATATGTCCCCATCCCACCTCCAGGAAATGTTTGAACATTTTGTCTACTCACCCTAGCCCATCATGAATTTTTTTTTATTTTTTATTGTGAAAACACTGTACAGAGGGGTTACAATTACATGGGCAAGATAGTGAGTACATTTCTTATTAAGCATTGTAGCCTCCTCCTTTGTTTACCCTTCCCATCCCTTCCCAGCCTCCCTCCCCCGCCCCCCCACCCCAATCCTCCCCCCCCCACCAAAGTTGTAAAGTTCGTTTTCGACATGACAACTTGTACTTCTCATTGTTGCATCAGGTCCACCTGTATCCTTAAACGACTTGTTTTTCCCCTTCCCCTCCACAAATTATACCGACATCAAATACAGTGAAAGCAGGGGTTATACTGTGCGGGAGGCCATCATGAATTTTTAATACTACAAATATACACTATATGTCTCTTTAACATCGTATGCTATTTGTGCTTTACACATAAAGATAACATTTTTTATTTCTCCATTGGGAAAATTTCATCCCAATTGAGAATGCTTGATCTAGAGGAAGTGGGTGTTGCAGAAGGAATAAGAAGCAACTGAAAATCTCTTAGGTGTCTGGAACATGGCAAATGAATGGGTTTGATGGTCATGATACACTGTGCTTTAGGTATTATTTTCATTTTGCACATAATAAAGTCAGTAAGGCCACATGAAACAACATGGTTAAAGTTCTAAATTAGTAAGACATAGATACTAACTTTAGTTTGTGCCACAAAATGAAGTCCTGGAGCTTGACCTCAGGGCCTGGGTGCTGTTGCTGAGGTTTTGCTCAAGGTTAGCAGTCTGCTACTTGAGACACAGCTCCTTGTCTGGCATTTTTTGGGGGTAGTTTATTGGAGACTGGCTGGCTTCAAACCTGATCCTCAGATCTCAGCTTCCTGAGTAGATAGGATCACAGGCATGAGCCACCAGTGCTAGGCTACTATTTCTGACTTTTCATTCACCCTCTATATCATTGCTATCAGGAGCTGCTTGAACAACTTTATTGCTACTACACTGTGAAGGAGCTCCTTTGAATTTCCCAAAGCTTTCCTGCTGATTAGAAAGAGCTTCCTTTTGTATTGGTAGAAAATCTACCTTGCTATAATCTGTAATTTCCACCATTGGTTCTGTTCTAAAAGTCCAAAATAAATCATCTGCACAATTTGGAGAAGTTAGTTGCAAAAGAGGTAAGATTTCTTTTTATCTGGTAAAGACAAAAATAGAGTCCCAATTCCTAGAGAAACAAAACAAACCTAATGCTAGCCATCTATTGTGCAGAAATACCTCTTATACAGTAAGCACTGGACAAAGGGCTGGTGATTTTGCAGTAAATAATAAAGAAACAGCTCCTTGCTCTTTATGCTTAGTTTTAATCTTTAAGTATTTTTAAATAAGCACATCGATTCCAGCATTAAAATCAACCAACTGGTACTTAGTGAATACACATGATATGCCCAGCCCCATTTGAGGTATTGCAGTCAAGGGTGAGATAGAGGAAAGTATGGTGTTGGAAGGAGACTCTACCATATCCCAGGCCATTAAAGACTTCATTATTTCAAAGATACTAGGTTTTTAGAACCAGCTGGCAGTGGCTCACGCTTGTAATCTTAGCTACTCAGGAGGCTGACATCTGACCATTTTAGATCAAAGTCAGCCCAGGCAGACAAAGCTGGGAGACTCATCTCCAAGGTAAAAGTGGAGCCATGGCTCAAGTTGTAGTGTTATCCTTGAGTCAAAAAATTCAAGGGAGACTACAAGGGCCTGAGTTTAAGCCCCAGTACACATGCACCTTCAGTTTTAGAAGAGCATATATTATAATGGGACTATTATTAGTCAGGGGCCTGGCAGGAAACAGATGGCACATTGAAATTAGGTGAGGAGAGTTTAATAAAAGAGCTGTTTTCAAGTGAGTGCAGAGCGTAGGGAAATCACAAGAGATAATATTAAAAACAGAGAGCCATTCTGCATGTGCCCTGAGATGGTCATGTGACAGGATGTCTTGTAGCCTCAGGCAGTGATGGACTCAGGAAATAAGCATGTTGTCTTCATTCTCTGATTTCCTACTGTTTCCTACTAAGGTGCTTCAGTGGCTGAAACCAACCTGAAGGTAAAAGGGTCCAGGATTTTATCCATGAACTCTGGTCAACATCCAAGACCCAGAGCAACCCAGGGAAGTGAGGAGAGTAGATGTGGAAGATGAAGAGGGCAAAGTAGAGACACTCTTGTCCTCCTGCTCTTTTGCAATAGTCTCAGATTTTTGGTGGATTCTTCCTAGCTTCACAGCTAGTATACTGTAGCCTCATATGTTAATTTCTTCAAAGTACTATTCAGTTCATATGGTTGTCCCTTATTCAAAAACCTTTCATAGATACACTCTATACATACTAATTTTAAATTTCCTTCTCTTGATATCCAAGGCCCTTACATCCTGACAACCTCACCTTACCTCTTTCCCTAACCCCACCACCCCAATGCTTCTTTTTTTTATTTATTTATTTGTGAACATACTGTACAGAGGGGTTACAATTACATGGG
>NW_012267312.1:16148-72096 GCF_000151885.1 Dipodomys ordii
GACCACCCCCCACCCCCCAAAATATATGTTCCTTATAATTGCTTAATAGTACTCTAATAGCTTGTTTAACAATTCAACTGTTGAATGACATTTAGGCCTCTTTTCATATTGTGGATTCATCAATAGAATTGGTTATTAATGTTTGTGTATAGGCTATTTCTGCTCCTGGATGGAACTCTACTAATTGAGCCATACTTCCATTTTGGCATGCACTGATTTTTGTGTAAACATAAAGTTTCATTTCTCTAAAGCAAATGTTTAAGAGGAGATTTGTTGGGTTCCAGTATATTTTTAATGGCTGAACAATATTCCATTAATGTGACCTACCATAATCTAATAAAGAGATTGCTTCTTTTCCAGTTTTTAACTTATATTAGTTAAGGCCACAATGCCCATCTTGGAAGGTAAACCTGTTCACGTACTTTTGTTAATTTTTTAAGCAAAATTCCTAGCAATATATTCATTTGATTAAAAGCCATGAACAGTTTTAAAGGCATTTTATATCAATTATACTTCTGTCAACAGAAGTCTTCACTGATTCATATGGAAAGACAAAAATCAATTTTCTGTATACCTATGGTATTTTGTTGGTATAGTTTTCAAGGCATATTAGATATAGCACTTGATGCAGTGGATTATTTGAGAATAAGCCTTTCCTACTCTCTGTTTCTTTTTTTTTTCCTACTCTGTTTCTGACATATTGCAAACTCTGAGTTCAGAAAGGTACTCAGCACATCATTGGCTTTCTTATTCAAAGCCAACTCAATTTCACATGGAACATAGATAAATTCAGAAGAACTAGATTTGAGTCTTGGCTTAAGTTTACTTAAGTTTACTTTTTCTTCTTGAGTCATATTTTCCTTATGTGCAAAATGGGAATAATTATATCTCCCTCATTGTCAGGATAAAATGCTAAAATCAATATAAGATTGCTTTGTGAAATGTTAATTGCTATACAAAATAATGCTTGTAACACACACCTATGAGCCATTGTCAGACTGATGGCAATTATGGGATCAATCTCCCTGCTTCAGTTGGTCAGTATTTGTCTTTAGTCCTTAAATTCATTCCTAACTGTTATTAATGTGCCACGTAGTATAAAATATGGCAATGAGCAATGCCTTTGAATACTATCTAACTGCCTAATCTTATGGGTCTTCTCTCTGTGTATCTTCTTTGATTAATGACATCTGTCCAATAAATGCTATTCAATAGGAATTATGAGATAATTAATATACTGATTTTAGAAGGCCACCAACTCTTCTTTTTTTTTTTTGCCAGTTGTGGGGCCTGAACTCTGGGCCTGGCTGCTGTCCTCCCTCAGCTCTTCAGCTCAAGGCTAGCACTCTACCACTTGAGCCACAGCACCACTTGCTTTTTTTTTTGCTTATGTGGTGCTGAGGAATTGAACCCAGGGCCTCATGCATGCATGGCAAGCATTCTACCACTGAGCCACCTTCCTAGACATACCAACTATTTTCTAATGAAAGAATTATCATGATGGTAATATATACATAGATTAGAGACAGGAGAGTAGAACAGACAGATTAATACCAAGTGAATGTGGTGTATAGGGTAGTGAGAATGCACAGATGATTTTTTTATTTTTCAGGTTTATTCACTAGGCTATTGGGTCTCATTGACAGAAAAATATGCTGACACGTAGATTTCAGATTAATAATATATTAATACTGAATTATTTGCAAGGTGAGTCTTCACCAAAACTCAATGGAGCAACAAGACCCAAAGTATTAGAATTATAGCTTAAGTTTTGAAAATGTCTGGACTTTTTTAAAGAAAGGAAAATTGAATTCTACACAGATAGCACATTTTTATATAACAGAATACCATTCAGAATTTTAAAATAATGAAGCCCTACCTATGTTATTTTTGTGTTACTACTGGGGCTTGAACTTGCTTACTTTTTTTTCACTGAAGGTTGGCACTCTATCACTTGAGCCATACCTTCAGTTATGGCTTTTTTTCTGGTTAATTGGAGATAAGAGTCTCTTGGAACAGCAAGAAAGATAAAATCTCCTGTGTCCCTATCTTGGGGTTCATTATTCTTAGCATCAGCTGATGTGGTCATATGTACATAGCTTTTGACCTCTTCTGCTTGTCCTAGACATATACTAGTTATTGAAGATAAGGGAAACCATGGGACCTATGCTTTGTTGGGTCTGGCTTACTTCACTTAATTTTTTCCGTCTTCCCATTTCATGTAATATGTGATTTTTTTTGTTTCTTTGTATGTTCTTCCCCCATGATATAACCCCTTTTGTCACTGTATTTGATTCCAGTGTACTGCATCTTGTATATACATTTTTCTAATTTAGGGAATGGAAGGGAAAGAACAAAATGCTGAAATAAGGATATAGAATGACCCATTGTAATAGCAAGATGTACAAGACACTATGTTGAAATTGAACTTTACAACTTTGAGCGGGGGGGGGGCGGGTAGGAGTTGGGGAGGTGGGGAGGGAAGGGATGGTAGGGGAAAAACTAAGGAGGGGGTAACAATGCTTGATAGGAAATGGACTCAGTACCTTGGTCATGTGACTGTAACCCCTCTGTATAGTATCTTTTTTTTTTTTTGGTCGGTTGTGGGGCTTGAACTCTGGGCTTGGGCACTGTCCCTGCACTCTTCAGCTCAAGGAGAGCGCTCTACCGTTTGAGTCACAGCGCCACTTCTGGTTTTCTAGTGGTTTATTGGAGATAAGAGTCTCACAGACTTTCCTGCCTGGGCTGGCTTTGAACTGCGATTCTCAGATGTCAGCCTCCTGAGTAGTTAGGATTATAGGTATGAGCTACTGGTGCTCAGCTTAGTATCTTTACAATAAAAAAGATATATTAAAAAAAAGAGTCTCTTGGATTTGTCTTCTTGGATTTAGTTTAAAACTGTGATCCACAGATATCAGTCTTCTGAGTATTTAGGATTACAGGCATGAACTTCCAGCACCCAGCTAAGTCCTACCATTTTTGGTAATATGGATCAATTCTGAAAACATGCTAAGTAAATAAAGTTAGTCACAAAATGATGAATATTATATGGTTCCACTTACAGAAGATATCTAGAAATAGCTTGTGGAAGCAGAAAAATGGTTGCCAGTGTATAAGTGTGGGAGGAAATGAGGAGTTATTGCTCAATGGGCACAGCATTTCAATTGTATGAGATGAATGAGTTATCGAGATAGGCTATATGAGACAGTGTTTAGAGTTAGTAATACATTGTTGTGCACTTAAACTTTTAAGAGGGTCAATCTCATGTTAAGTATTCTTACCACACCCTCACTCTAACTTCTCTGCAAACGCACAAAAGGAAAGGGATATAGAAATCATTGGGCAGTAGATAGGTTTATTACCTTTATCTTGTTTGTGGTGATAGCATCACGAGATTATGCATATGCTTAAAATCATTAATTATATACATTCAATATGAATAGTTTTTGTATACCAGTTAGACCTCAATAAAGCTGTGAAAGTAAAGATAAAAGATCAGGTACATTTTCTAATACTGGAAAGAGCAAAGGGAAGTATATCCGGAGGAAGGCTCCCACATGGTGGTGGGCAAGTCACAAGGCCAAACTAGGTGTAGGGTGAGGTATGAACAGCTATAATTCTAAAGGACTGATGGTGTCTCTCTAGGAGTTTTTTTTTAATTTTTAATTTAATTTTATTTGTGAACATACTGTACAGAGGGGTTACAATTACATGGGCAGGTTAATGTGTACATTTCTTATCAAGCATTGCAGCCTCCTCCTTTGTTTACCCTTCACATCCCTTCCCAGCCTCCCCCTCCCCCCCCATCCCAATCCTTCTCCTTCCCCCCCAGGAGTTTTGTTTTTTTAAAGAATGCATTTGATCTCATGAGCATTGGTGACCTCAACAGGACAATTTCTCAATAGTTGTCAAAGCTGATCCAGATCCCAGAGGCTAAAGGAAGGACAGCATAGAGAAGTAGCAGGAATAGGTCCTGCTTAAGCATTTGAGTATGAAGAGAGAAAAAAATGTGGAGAGGGATAACAAGGGTTACTCAACCCTCACCCCTGCCCTGCATACCAGTCTATTCAACTCATGAATATACTTAGGGTTTTTCTTTATGATATTAAACTCCCTGACAAACATTTCTTTCTTTGTAGCTTCCTGCAGTCAAAATCAAGACTACAATATAGTCGTAAAGTCTTCATGTAGTTACTGAAGCTGAATATATCTGCATCATTTTCCCCAGTGCAATTGCTCTCTATGATTTCTGTTTTCTTTTGATGTGAGCCATATAGTTCCTGTAGAAAGTGTAACTTTTCTGTCATTTATCTAAAAGGCTGGGTTAAATTTAACACTTTCAAAGCATTACATTAAAATAAGGATAGTGCTTTCTATGTCTGCATCATATATCAAAAGTAAATATTCAATGAAGACTTGAAGATCACTTACTAAACTTTCAGAGATGGGCAGATTTCCCATAAAGATTTCAACAGCAGAGACAGATGGACTACATTCCAGAGGGGAAGGTCACGAGAGTGATGAATGAGACCTCTAATGTCTGACATAGCTGTGAAAATCTTTATGACTAACTAAAATTCCTCACGAATAACAACCTGTAAATATTCTATGAGCTGTCAGACGGATAATGTTGAGGTCTGAGACCATCACACATGGCGAACAGAATACCATACCATGAGTTTGTCAGTAGACTGCCAAGTCATTTTGAGTGTCAGACTTGCATTTGGTCTGGGAAGTCAACAGTTCATGCTAAACTATTAAGCATGTTGACTCAATTGTACAGATAAGGTCATATCTAAGGTCCAATGTTGCTGGCTGCCTCCTTCTATGGTGTAATAAACAATATTGAGTGCTATTACTTATGAATGAAAGACTCCTTCAAAGGAACTTATGGAAAAGAACCCTACTGTGAGGAAGAAAAAAAATCAAGCCTTATCAGGTCAGATATAAGCAGATAGTATCTGTATAAAATAGAGCTGTGCCCTAATTTATGCTCCTGAAATTTCTGAATAAATTTGAATAGAATTGGCTGACTTCATTTCCAGAGAACTTTTCTCCAGGTAATGGTAGTTACAGTCTTTGGGCTGTCTGGGTTAAGTCAGGTTACTAACAAGTCAGTGCAATATTGCCAGCTGCCTTTAGTGTCTCTCCAGATGTGCGTTTAAAGACGGCAGGCAGTCAACACCATTTGCTGAGTGCTCTCTGTGTGAACGCTATTGTATTAGGCACAAGGGAAATTTCAAGGAAAGTAATATTGGAAACCTGAGACAGTAGGGAGCAACTCAGATATTAAAAACCAAGTGACTATAGATGAGCTATACCTCCATTTGGAAAGCAAGATGAGAAGAGTGAGGGAGAGCTAATGGCATGATAACAATTAAAGCAAAAAGAGGATAGAATTGAGTGTAGGTCCTAATTCTTTATTCCACTGTTAAAGAATTACAGTAAACATGTTTACTTTAGCCATAGTCTAATGGTGAGCACAATGTGCTTCAGTCCTTTCCTTGGCTTGCCAATGTGATTTGTTTTCGCAGACATGATTTTTAGCAGGCAGGAACAGAGGCTTGTCCTCTTATGCTCTGGCAACCTGTCATGAGAACATGCCCAAGGTGTCTTCTGATCCTTCAGCCTGAGAGCCTCAAATCCCAATGTATTTAGAGATAATCTAAACTGAATATACAGCCTAGAGGCAAACCTCAGCAACCTCAGCCTGAAGCAAAGATTTATACTTGGGCTTTATCTAGACTCATGCAGAATACGAAGCTTTGCATTCTCATGTAGAAGCTATATATAAGCCACTTGATTTGGTGAAAACTTGGTGGCTTGTTCCCAGCATTATTGTACACACAGGTAGAAGACACACAGAGAGAATTACGGACATAAAACAAGACCATGCTGGGAATGTGGCCTAGTGGTAGAGTGCTTGCCTAGCATGCATGAAGCCCTGGGTTTGATACTTCAGTACCACATAAACAGAAAAAGCCAGAAGTGGCACTGTGGCTCAAGTGGTAGAGCCCTAGTCTTGAGCCAAAGAAGCTCAAGGACAGTCCCAGGCCCTGAGTTCAAGCCCTAGGAGTGGAAAACAAAAACAAAAACAGATGCCAGTGGTTCATGCCTGTAATCCTAGCTACTCAGGAGGCTGAGATCTGAGGATCATGGTTAAAAGTCAGCCCAGGCTCTAATCTCCAATAAACCACCAGAAAACTGGAACTGGCACTGTGGCTCAAGTGGTAGAGTGCTAGCCTTGAGCTGAAGGGTGCAGGGACAGCGTCCAAGCCCAGAGTTCAAGCCCCACAACCAGAAAAATAAAATAAAGAAAAAAAAACCAACATCAAAATGATTAGAAATAGTCTCAAGCCAAAATATCTCCCATTTGCTTAGCTCGTTCTTCGACTGTCATCCAAAGATTGTGTGGGGATTATTCTCTTTACTCTATGTGGCTGAGTAGTGTGGAATCCACTCACTACTTTCTAGAATTTTCTCTAACTATGACCATCCAGAATGGTTGAAGATATGAACTTGAATATACATTACTAAACGGCCCCAATCTCAGTTTTGTCTTCTGTGAAATGGTAGTGATAATCCTGATTTTACAAGGTTTTTTAGAGAAGTAAACAGGTTAACCTATGGAAAGTAGTTCCCCAGTGTTAAGAACATAGTGTTCCCTGTCTTTTATTTCTCCCCACTCCTACCCTCACTATCATCATCATTAATGCTATGAGTTATAAGGATGTTTTCCATTAACTAACCTACTACTACTCTGAGGAATCTCAGAGTACCCAGAAAAATGAGAAAAGGTCTCTCTGATCTAGAGTTTAACTATTAACTATTAGCCATCAAAGCATGGTCCCATGAAACAGCACAACGGAGTAATCCTTCTTCCTTTTTGCCATTTTTTTTTGATTTTGAAATAAGTGTGTGCAATTCTCAGAGTAGTAAACATAAAAGACAAAAAATTTTCCTTTTGGCATTCTGGTGCTGGTATCAACTATGAAAATCAACTCTCTTTTATCATTTTATGGTTTTTTTTGCATTGGAATTCAAAACAAATAGCTAAATGTCTTGAGAAAGAAATGAAACAAACCATTTTGTTTTAATTTCAACTTCGAAGTCTGACTTTTAAGTTAAATTTTATAGTACCATTGATCTTTACCACCTCTCAGGATTCCTGAAGGATATTACACACAGCACACATGAATATATATGTGTGTGCATACACACAGTGTGAAACATAGTAAACACTGCTTGACAAAAGTGGAAAGGAGGGAGGGTGACAATGGGAATGCGGTGAATTTATTCAAAGTGTACTATGGGTATGGAAACATCATAATGAAATCCCTTCATAATGTACTTTTATGCTAACACAAATATTTAAAACAAATTATGCACCGTATTAGTTTTTTTAAATTTTCTATTTAAATCCATGTAGGTGATCTATGTTTACAGAAATAATTGGACCTGAGGTTAAATGTTGTCCTATTTAAGATATAAGCCTTGGTGGTCTCTATTTTGTACTAGGATAGCAAAATTAATGTGAGCTTGTGTGGTAGGCTCCAGGAATAACTGTAGAACTTAACACCTCTAATGGAGATATCTATTCTATTTTTTCTGGACTAAGACTTTTTGTCTTCATTTTTTGTTTTCATAGCCAGCCTGTATGATTTGGATATGGTTTGTCTTGCAAGGTCAGGCTCGGTCCTCAGTGTAGAAATATTGAGGTAGTAGAATTTTTAAGGGGTAGGATCTTGTGAGAGGTCATTGGTGGCATGGCTTTCTGAAGAGGCTGAGGTTGTTCTTAGGAATTCTGATTACTTTCAAAGAGAGTTTGTTGTTATAACAGAGTAAGCCTAACTCTTCCTGTCTTGCCATATGATCCTTTCGTGTGCATGTTCAACCACTGTAGTGCCATCTACCATGTGATGTGGCTATGGGCACTTTCATGAGAAGCTAAAGCAACAGCTATCTGATCTTGAACTTTTAGCCTCCAACACTAAATAGCATTTTTTAAAATACAGTACCCATTCTCAGGTGTTCTCTTATAACAACAGAAAACAGATTAAGACATCCTTTCTCACTGTTCATCATATAAGAATAAATCCCTTCTGTCCTTAACCCACACCAAAAATAAACTCATTCTATGCATCTTCCAAAAATTTTCCCAGACATTTCCTGCTCAGACTTTCTCATATCAAATTGCCCCCATGTTGACTAATCTTTCAATTATTCTCTTTTGTCTGCCTATTTCTATCTCATTAAAACATTAGCACTCTCTAAAATCTATATTTATATTCATTATACATACATAAGAAATCCCTTTTCTGAACAAAAGGGCTATAAGGAGAATACTCATAAAATTGCAAAGTGGGATGTTCATCATGTCAGAATAGTAAAAGAAAAGGAAGAACCTGATTTCTCATTACTAAGTATATCTAGTGACAAACAGAAACACACTTCATTAGATTTTTTTTGTCAGATGTTAATGCCCTCATTCTTGGATCTACACGTAGCCTGATGGACCATGTACATTAGTACCAGTTTACAAAGAGCATCTTATTTTCTTCACTGTAGAATTAGTTCTTATTTCCACTCTAATACTGAAGCACACACTTTCTTATCTCTATTGTAGAAAGTCTGTGATTTTTTTTTGGTAAAATAGGTTTATTTTGTTCAGAATTTGTGTGCCGCAAGGCCAGAATTTTATCTTTCTCATCTTTGTATTCCAGTGTCTAATGTTTATTAATAATATATGAATGAATAAATGAATGATATAGATGCAGCAAATAAAAATGCTAGAGGTACATGTCACTTATTAACTCAGAATTCTAAGTGTTCTCTTCTCACTAAAAACAAATTCCAACCAGGTGCAGCAGCTCATGTCTGTAATGATAGCTATGTTTGAGGCTGAAATCAGGAGGATCATGGATTGAGGTTAGTTTAGGGGAAAAGTGATCCTAGGCAAGAAAGCTGAGACCCGCTTTCAGCCATTAAAAAGCTGGGGATGTAGGCCCTCGTAGTGGGTTTCACTCCTCATCTCAGCATAAATAGGAGGATTATGGTCTCAACTGGTCCGGGTAAGAAGCAAGACTCTATTTGAAAAACAAGAAAAGCATAAAGGTCTATGGGCATGAGTCAAGTAACTGAGCAACAATAAGAGCAAGGCCCTGAGTTCAAACCTCAATATCATCAAAAAGAACGAATAAGAAGAATAAATCCCAAAGACTTTTGCCCATAGTCAACATACTATCTGATCTGGTCCTCAGTCTCTACTGACTTTCTATCATTTGTCAACTTGCTTCCTTGGCTGTAGTCATATGAACTTCCTAGCTATTTCCCAGTACCTCTAAACATGTTCCTTCTCTGGGGCTTTTATCTTCATTACTTCTACTACATGGACTCTTTTTTTTTTTTTGTTGGTCGTGGGGCTTGAACTCTGGGCCTGAGCGCTGTCCCTCAGCTCTTCAGCTAAGGCGAGCACTCTACCACTTGAGCTACAGCGCCACTTCCGGTTTTCTGGTGGTTTATTGGAGATAGAAGTCTCACAGTCTCTCCTGCCTGGGCTGGCTTTGAACCGCGATCCTCAGATCTCAGCCTCCTGAGTAGCTAGGATTACAGGCGTGAGCCACCAGCGCCCGGCTACATGGACTCTTGTTCCTCTATATTTGCCTGTTTTACTCTCCTACTGCAGTGTTATAAAAATCCGGAGAAAATGATTTTTAATTGGCTTCCTATAGTCGAATTCTTGCCATCATTGGTATGTATGCTGCTAAACTTAAGGTGTGAGGCAAGAGGCTGATGTAATTTTATGTTGTCCCTAAAGTCTTTACCTCTTAATGGAGATTATGAGGTCAGACACATTGAGTAATGACCATCACTGCTTACGTTGAACCAAATCATCAAAACCTTTATGGAAGCAAGAAGAAATCAAACTTCCCAGTGATTGGCATGGGCTCATTACAAAAAAAGGAAGTCTGGTTTGCAGGCTGGCCTGTGTCTTACTCTTAGATGTGCAAGAAATAATGACCCAATCAGATAGTATTAACAAGATTGATTGTAATAAATAACACAAACCTAGATCACTGAGAAGTGGGGAGGTGATAAAATACTAGAGAAGGAAAGAAGAAAACTGAAGCCACAGGGAACAGAAACCAAAAGTAAATGTATTCTGTGGACAGAAGGGAGATGCTATGCCACTGTGATAGTTTGAATTCTATAGCAGCAAATACATAGAGTTAGGGAAGTGTTCATAGGTTCCATGAGGTCTGTTGTGCTTGTCCTTCTCCATGTTCTTCTGCATCCTAAAAATACCCTAATCAGTGAGACCTATCCTTGTTTCTTACAGCCTCGAGGAGACACAGCACAAAACAAACCAATACCTGCAGCAGACTGAAGTCAGGATGATTTCCATTGCTGATATCTAGAGTCTATTTAAAGATCCAGAAAAATAGTTTTTGAAACAAGGTGAAGTTTACGTAAGTCTGTAAAGAAGCAAAATGCCTTTTGTTCTTACCTCAAAATTCTCACCCAAAAGTATTTTGTAATCCCAAACTCTTTGTGTTCTGTAAATGGAAAACATCCAAATGGAAAAATGAAAGTAATGATTTTTGCCCACAGGGAAGTGATTCCACCATGTCTGTGGTGCGAAGCTTTGTATTCTGGGACAGATGACAAAATGCTACCCTAGGCCAAACTCACAAATGCCTTCATCTTCCAGGGAGTATAAAAAATATACCCTTTTAAAGCCACCATTCCACTAACATAGCGTCCAGGTCATGAAACTGATTTGGGACTTGAGTGCTGGTTGCCCTGCCGCAGGACCTCATGAAGCCAAGAGGAATCTGTCACAATGAAGAAGCTGAAATAAGAATGACATGGGCAGTTGTTTCATGTCTGTCATTCCACTGGCTTCGTTTTCATTTAGCAGCAAGAAAAAAGAATGATAGGGATCAAT
This sequence comes from Dipodomys ordii, assembly GCF_000151885.1. Lineage (NCBI taxonomy): Eukaryota > Metazoa > Chordata > Mammalia > Rodentia > Heteromyidae > Dipodomys > Dipodomys ordii. The sequence continues at coordinate 27,097 of NW_012267312.1, forward strand.
CTAAATGTTACCATTTAACTCCAAAGCCAGAGATTGCATTGACTACCCCAGTAGCTTCATGAAGTCTGGGCGAGGTGAATACTGGTAACCTTAGATCCCCTTGGCCATGCAGTGCCAACCTATACCCAGGTATAAGAATTGGCTACTACTAAGGGTCCTTTGTCCCTTTCACCAGAGAACTTTCTGCAGTCTAATAGGAACTACGCAGCTATGTCCTGTTTCCCTGAAACCCATAGTCAGTGACTGGTTCATACAAAGGAAAACCAGCTTAGTTCCCTTGCCTTAAAGGGAGGCTACCTCTTTTGTGTAATATGTATTCCAGAGGCCTCTGTAGCATCAGGCTGAAGTTCTTTTCATCTTGATGATCTGACCAACATTTCTTCTGGTGTGGGCAGATTCCCCAACTCCCTTTCAGAGAGTGAGTGTGCTGTCAATAAATTGCTTCTGTGTGAAGCTGCTTCAGAGGCTCTGTTTCCAGAGAAATATACTGAAATCTATGGTGTCTAAGCCATCCTAGTAATGGTATTGAGGAAGTTTTCGGGAATACAGGACTTTCAGTGCTCAAATAAGGAACATCTTGGATAAATTGAGATGAATGATTACTTATGGAAAATAAATAAGTGGATTCCTTCCTTCCTGCTTAAAAGATGGTTTGCATGGAATGACTTGGAGGATCAGAATAACATAGAAAAATGAGTGGCTTTCTGGTAAAAATTAGTGGCTCTCTTGGGAAGACAAGTTTGATTTGCACCGTGGATATAACTTCTGTGGGGTAAATATTCCTACTATAGCTGATTGTAAGTTACTAACAATAGGTTTAATAGCCAGCTCACAATTCCTTGTATATTTAACAACTGAATTGGTTCTCTCTAGCAAGGCTAAACCATTTCTAGCACACAATTTCCTATAGCATAAAATGAGAACATTCCTTATGTGTTCAAATAAAAGGAATATGTAGGGCCAGTGATGCAAAATTTCATTACCAAACATACTGTAAAACAAGTAAACATGAAATCATATTGGAGACTATAAATTTATGCTAAAGGAGCTGGTTGCAGTGGATCATGTCTATAATCCCAGGGAATGGTTCAAGGTTAGTTCAGGCAACAATGAGTTGTGATCTCTCAACTAACAAAGCGAACATGGAATTTCACGGTTGTAATTCTAGCTACACAGGAGGTGGGAGGTTCCCTATCTGAAAAAAAAAGCAGCAGAAGCCAAAAGGTCTCGGTGCATGTCTCAAGGGGGAGAGCACTAGTTTCCTAAGCACAAGGCTCTGAGTTCATGACCCTAGTAACAGCCTAACAATTGAGAAGAACAAGAGCTAGAGCAAAAGGTTTTGAGAAAAGAGTGCAGCTATTATCAATGCCACTTTATATTTATAGACACACGAGCTAAATCCCTGACAGGTAATGTTGACATTTGTTCAGATTCCTAACATGCAGGGCAACACGTAACTGCTGAAGAAACTGGCCCAAAATATTTTCCTTGGTAGCTTTAGGCGGAAAGTTGTTTCCCATTATGCCTGCAAGAATCTGATTTTTATCGCAATGATTTAAGTCAAGTTCAAACTTAGTAGCTAATTCATGCTGCAGCGCATCCATCTGCTAAGGGCAAGGGTAGCATAGGTCAGTACACAGTTCAGTGAATGACAGCAATTATTAGATATACTCATAGGTCTATCTCTCTTCTGTCTGTCTTTCTTTTTCTCTCAAGTATGTAAAGTAGGGGCTAGGGTGAACGTTTGGCAACTCTAAGTGGAAACAAATAGTTTCACTCAATGTATTTTGGAGAAACTCAAAGCTTGGGTTGCTTTGATAAGAGGGAAAAACAGTTAACCAGGGATATGACTAAGGTAGTAAAGATGATAAGGCCTGCAAGATATAACTGATCCATTTTTTAAAAAATTTGAATAAATAATAAAAAGGAAATTTGTCTTACAGTTTTTTGACTCCAATAGACCATAATACTGTAAGAGGTCACTGGATTAAAAGCAAAAGTATTAAAAGTTTACATTCTTCCCCATTTTAAAGTAATATATGATTATAACAATCTGTAAAAGTAAAAAGAATAAGAAAACACAATATCTTTGCATTTTCTTTTCAGTCTTTCCTTTATGTATACCTTACTGTTATTTATATTTTATTTTCTAATATAGTTGTAATCATGCTATAGTTTGAAGTCAGTGTTTTCCCTTAATGTATTACATTGGCACAGCCATGTATTATAAAGTGTAAAGTTATGAATGCTCTTAGTCCATTCTAAGCAGTGACATTACAGGTTACATTATTTATTGAGTGTCTACTATGTGATAGTATACTAAATCTCATGTCACTGTATATTATCCATAGTGGGAGTAAATTTACCTCTTGTTACTCTGAGTATATGACATAATTTTTTTGGAAATATTTACTGAATATCTACTGAGTTCCAGGTATCACAGTAGGCTCTGGAGAATATAACTGTCAGCAACACTAATACCCCCCTGATCTTATAAAAGATCAGCATCGGCCTATTAGAGTATTCACTGGATAAATGACTATTGAGCTGGGTGCTGGTGACTCATGCCTGTCATCCTAGCTACTTGGGAGTCCTGAGTATCAAGGTTTGAAGTCAGCCCAGGCTGGAAAGTCTTCCAGACTCTTATCTCGAATTGACCACCTAAAAGCCAAAAACAGAGTTGTGGCTCAAGTAGTAGAGTGTTGGTCTTGAGTTTAAAAGTTCAGGCACAGCACCTAGGCCCTAATTTCAAGTCCCAGGGTGCGTGTGCATGTGTGTGTGTGCGCACGCACGTGCACACACACACACACACACACACAAACTATTGAGTCCATATAATGTACCATATACTAGAGTTCCATATTAGATTCATGAAAACCAGTTTCAGAAGGGAAAGTACCAACTTGCATTGAGAACTGAATGCAAAGAGAAATATTTCATAATTAGCTCGATTCCAACAACCATACATTCATTCCTATTATAAAACCAAATGTGATGACACTAATACTAATAGCAAACAGTATAACAGTGACTACATGCAGGCACCTTTCTAAAGGTTTTACATATAGTAATTACTCAGTCTTCACTATAACCTTAGAAAGTAATGCTACCATAACTCATGGAATTCAAAATCCTACTGGTCTTTGGTACATTCTGATTGCAGAGCTGGTAAAATCTGTGTGATTTTACTTAAAATTTTACTTAAAATTGATGAAATACGGACATATTGTTATTTTCTTCACATTTTTAAAGAAGAAGAATAATAGATACAAAGTCATAAGTAGAAAATCTGAGTCAGGACTGGAACCCACTCAGTCTAGTTATATGGAACCCCCACCCTTTTTCTTTCAGAGAAAGAGTCTTATTACATGCTCACACCATCCTGTCAGACTTAGCAGGGACTATAGGCATGTACCTAGCTAGCCTATATTGTTAATCAAAACTCCATAGCATTTTTATTTATATTACTTTGGTCCAAAGGTGTTGAGAGAACAATTCAGGCTCTGTACATTTTCTTAGTATATGTCTGATTAAAAGGAAGAGAAGAGAGAAACACTTTTGTCAATATCAGGTGAAATTGACAAGTTACTGACTTGGATATCTGTTCTTACTGGGAAACCAAGTGTAAGATATGGCTTAGAAGTTCAGAAATTAGGTGTCATTTTCAAATCATAATATTATAACCAAATTTATGGCCCTGGTCATGTCATTTGATCTTTTGTTATCTATAAAGAAAGGGAAAGACTAAGGTAATTTAGTGTGTCTCATAGTCTTGAGTGTAAGTCACAGAAGCAAAACATTTTTATATTGGGATTCTAGCATACCTACATAACCCTCACTGAATAACCAAAGTATCCAAACAATACTTAACTTTTTTGTATGTATAATATATGATAATATATTTTCTAATGGGTTGCTTTTCATTTCATTAATAATTGGTGGCTGATGAGGCTGGGAAGGTGGTTCAGTGGTACAGCGCTTGCCTTGCATGCAAGAGGCCCTGGGTTCAATTCCTCAGCACCACATAAGCAAAAAGAACAAAAGCCGGAAGTGGCACTGTGGCTCAAGCGGTAGAGTGCTAGCCTTGAGCTGAAGAGCTGAGGAACAGCGCCCAGGCCCAGAGTTCAGGCCTCATGACCGGACCCCCCCCCCTAAAAAATAATTGGTGGCTGATTTCAGGATTCATTAATATGAAATTCATTAATAAGCATATATATATATATATATATATATATATATATATATGCTTCTCTCCAGTTAGTTACACAGAGTAAGGCAATTCTTGGGATGGGGGCTGGGAACTTCAGGAAAGATACAAAGTTGACTCTTTTGCCTTATAAACACTCACTTTCTTTTTGATTGGGCTATGTTCTTACTATTTTCTATAGAAAATTCTTGTCGTTATATATTTGGTAAATACCCCCGTAGGGGGAAAGATGCACCCAGTTCTATGATACATTTAGAGAGAAATTAATTGGTGTGCCTGCAAAATGGTTCCATAGCCAGTTACTACAAAGAGCTATGGACTATCTTCCCCTTAGAATCTCAATTTATAATAAAGGATCAACATTTCCAATGAGAGAGAACTCCATATTCTTTGTTTTGTCAATCATTGATTCCAGAAGTATTGTTTCAAGTGATAGTTATTGAAATCATAGAATAATAATATTCTGAGGGGCTGGGAAGGTGGCTCAGTGGTAGAGCACTTGCCTTGCATGCATGAGGCCCTGGGTTAGATTCCTCAGCACCACATAAGCAGGAAAAAAAGCCGGAAGTGGCGCTGTGACTCAAGTGGTAGAGCACTAGCCTTGAGCTGAAGAGCTGAGGGACAGCGCCCAGGCCCAGAGTTCAGGCCCAAGACTGGATGCCCCCCAAATAATAATAATGTTCTGAGAAACACAGCTTGAAAAATATTCTTTTAGATAATTGCAGAACTAATAAAATATTGAGACAAACACAGATTCTTCTTGCTGTTAATAGAATAATTTTTACCTTTACTCAAACACAGTTATTCTTTTTGGTGAGAAACATGAATTTAGACTATAATCCCATATAATCGACAAAATGATGAGAAAAAATTCTTAAATTTTTGAAAACAACAAATCGGTAAATTCAACAGTGCTTTCTTTTTTGTGTGAGTCTATAGCGGGACTTGAACTCAGGGCCTTGAGCTATCACTCAACTTTTTCTCTCACGGTTGATGTTACTTGAGCTGTGCTTCTATTTCTAGCATTTTGCTGATTAATTGGAGATAAGAGTCTCATGGATTTGTCTTCTTGGGCTGGATTTGAACTATGATCCTCATATCTCAGCTTCTTGAGTAGCTAGAATTATAGGCATTAGCCAACACTACCCAGCTCAGCTTACTTTCTTGATCACTGACATTGAAAGATTTAACACTGATCCTAACAACTATATACATAATTATAATTTTTATAATGATGTGCACATTTGAAATTATACCATTATATTCACCTTTTTCTTGGGGTGGAGTAGGAGTAGTAGAATATAAAAAGAAGTATTAAAGAGAAAATAGTGTCTATCAATGGGTAGATGTAATGTTTTACACTATTTTTCTCATTTTCTGTCATATCTAAGATAAAAGAAACTACTTCTTTAACAAGTTAAATTAGGACATCAAGAACAGTGAAGAGAATCTGCCTCTCTCTTCTGATGAAAAATGGACAAGTGCTACTGTAGTTTCTAAAGTGGTTTTTGTGTGCAGATAACTCTGTGTGTGGGGGGAGGCAGGGAGAAACAAAAACACGGAGAGAGATACGAGTAATATGTGGAGAGACAGAATCTTCTTCTAGCTTTTAACCTTCAGAAATCACTATAATTATTCTAAGTAATCTGAAAGCAAATTACTAAACACATATTCAAAGTCTTCTCATATGACCTTAGTAGAATTATAAAATGTGTTTATTTGGTCAGTTGTGGGGCTTGAATTCAGGGCCTGGGTGCTGCCCCTGAGCTCTTTTGCTTAAGGCTATTGCTACTACCACTTTGAGCCACAGCTCCACTCCTAGTTTTTGAGTGGTTAATTGGAGATAAGAGGGACTTTTCTGTGAGGGCTGATTTTGAACCACAATTCTCAGATCTCAGCCTCCTAAGTAGCTAGGATTACAGATGGGAGCCACTCGTGCCCAGCTAAAATGTTTTTCTTTTTTAACTTTGTAGGGTGAAAGAAGCTGTTTTTCTTTTATAGACTGTAATGAAATAACAAATAAGTGACTTCTAAGCTACCCTGCCTCAAACATGGTTTTGATGGTCCACCTAACTTCAGGTACAAATTTCTAGAGACCTATTTGTCAATGCTCATGCAAATCCTTGCAAACATAAACATCCTTTATCACAGGATGTTAGTTAGATAAGCGCAGTTAGGCATTTATCTTGTAGAATATGGCTGAGATGTTTATATAGGTTTACAAAGTATGTTAGCCATAGCAGTGGATATAATAGTGAACATATTCCCTCTTTGTAGTGGCACTAGGACGTCGTACTCACTCAGCTTGCTTGCTGAGCTGGCTGTGGCAGGAGCCACACCTACATACAGCATTGGCTGGGTAATTGGAGTTGGAGACTTAGTCTTTTCTGTCTGGCTAGCTTTGAGCTGTAATCCTCTATTTTAGCCTCCAGAGTAGCTATGGCTATAGGTGTGAGCCACCAGAACCCGGCCTGAAATAATCTCTATATCAAGCAATTCAGAATTGTCATGGTAATTTATTACAGACACAGAAGAGAATTCTGGCCAGACATTAAAAAATTTACTCAGAAGAATATACAAAGAAACAAAGTGTTGTTTTTAATATACTTAGAAGGAAAAAAAACAGCTTATGAAATTATACTATGTTTTATATTCCTGCTTGGTTTAAAAGAAAATAAGAGAATTTGGACTCTTTCTCTCCCTTTCTCTTTCTTTCTCTCATACACAGACAGACAGACATATACAATTACACACATCACATACACAAAGACAGAAAAAAATATAAGCCAAATTTTTATAGTAGTTAGCTCTTAGTAGTAAGATTGAGGATAACTTTTCTTTTCATTTTTGTACTCTCTGTTTTCTAAATGTTCCTGGACGAGTATACATTACCTTTATAATTTAAAAGATGACAGCATGAAGACACAGTCCATGTTGTCCTATATCTTCAATATCATTTAAAACAAGTTGAAATATTTTTAAAATGCATGAGCAAAGCTTTGAGGCATATATTGATTTTTCATTTGGGTATCCACAAGATTGGTGGATTCTAGGGCTGGCTTCATTCAGACAAATAGATCAATCTTTTTTTTTTGCCAGTTTTGGGGCTTGAACTCAGGGCCTGGGCATGTTCCTGAGCTTCTTTTTGCTCAAGGGTAGTGCTCTATCACTTGAGCCACAGAGCCATTTCCAGCTTTTTCTGTTTATGTGGTGCTGAGGAATAGAACCCAAGGCTTCATGCATGCTAGGCAAGCACTCTACCACTAAGCCATATTCCCAGCCCCTAGATTAATCTCTTTATGAGTGTCCATGTCTGCAGAACTGACCGTCCTGGAACTGGCCATGATAAGATATGCTTTGAAAGGTATGAGGATGGTCCAGAAGCTCGGAGCTTCTGCCTGATGTTATACCACTAGAGAGCCATTCCTCAGGCTTATAGATTTTTTTACCCTATTAAAATGCAAATAACCCGGGAGAAGTACACATTAAACTTTACCTGTCATCTGGGTTAAATGAGTATAACGTATCATTTTCTGGGAATAGGCTTTTAATAGGGAAGACAGGGGAATTTGGGGGAGGGGGAACAAGACAAAGGGAAGCAAATGTGAAGGAATACACAGAGTACCTGAAGAATTCATAATAGTAATATTTTTATTTATGGCTTATGAGTCATTTCAGAATATTCTATCACATTTAATCTCAATTAAATAGAATGGCTGTCACCAAGGCAAGTTAAGCAAATCAGAGATTTGGAAAAACATAGAGACAAAATCTATAACTTTTATAATTTTTGTAGCTTTTGTATTTTTATAAAAGCCATTTTCTTACTCATTGAAATCTAGTTATTTTTCCTTGGCAATTTTTAAGCATGTATGATTGTGTCTAATAAGTAGACTACATGTATGTAGTATGGTTAGAAATCCAAGAAACTATAACTTCTCAATTAATCCATTATTGACATAAAACAAAAAAATTAGGATCAATATCTTCTAGGAATTCTTGTTTTAAAAGACAATGGCCAACTGGAGACACACGTGAAGTGCCTAGTCAAATACTCCATAGAATTTGTGAACATGGATCTTTTTATTAGTCCACAGAGAATGGAATGAAAAGGACAAGAAATCAGCAATAAGTGAATACAGCAGAAGATTGCAAAGGGAACATATAGAATCACTTCTTCTCTACAAAATGTACTAATTAAGTAAAAGTACAGGGTAGTGGTTAAAAACACAGACTCTGGAATGATTTTTTTAAACTTTGAACTTTAGCTCTCTCACTAGGTATGCAAATGTGTGTCTCAAATCAGTTAATATTTGTAATATTGCCAGGCAAAAATGATTGTTTTGAAAAGATGATTAAACCCTTATATATACTCTTATCTGAACAGAAGGTAATGCATCAAAATACTAATAGATGTTAACTCCATACAGGAGATGTACAGCTGTATGTACCTGTATGGAGAAATAATTGGATAAATTAACAACCATCCAGTGGGTACCAAATTAATATATATTGGTATATTAATAGAATATTCCAGTACTTAAACATTTAGTGAGCTAAAGCTATCATTCTTTAGATTAACTATAAAATATGTAATAATTACTAATAGTACCTAAATGATGTGAAAATAAGAAAATACTATTAATAATATATTAAAACTGGCAAATAAAAAGAATGAGCAGAGGCAACAAAAAGAATTAAGGAAGGCAAACTCATATGTTGAGATTCCCACTTAGAGTCAAAAGGAATTTAATGAATTATCATGAGCATATAAATTCACAAGAACATGTGTTGTGTGATTATATCATAATTCGATCATATGAGGTGCATTAAATGAACTGATATTGACAGAATGACAAATATTAATAAAGTTAGCATGTGAATACATTGCAGGAAAGAATTATGCATTGAAGACCAGACAAATGATCGGACTGACCTTCCTGTTCATTAACTTTTGAATTCATTCACAAAGTTATAGTTAAAGATATTTTATATTTCTCACCATACGTATCAGAGAGGGCTGGAATTCAATTCTTAATTCTTAGCTCTTAAGATGCACCAAAGAGGTTAAAACACAAAAGCTGAGAACTACTTACTGGAAAGGAAGTGCTGGGATGCTGGGCCAAAGTCCCTGTGGGCCTCATGCAGCTGCCGGACACGGTCCTCCACGGCCACCTGGGAAGAAAAAGAGAGAAACGTTTTTTTCATCACATATAAGGAGAAACAATTGGAGGGGATGTGGCCAAAAGGGAACCCTACTGCATTGTCGGTGGGAGTATAAACTTGTTCAACCACTTTGGAAAGTAGTATGGAGGTTCCTCAAAAGACTCCACATAGAGCTCCCCTATGACCCAGCAATCCCAATTTTGGGCATTTACACAAATGATCACAAAAAAGACCAGACAAAAGCTATCAGCACAACTATGTTTATTGTAGCACTATTTACCACAGCAAAGATATGGAACCAACCCAGATGCCCTTCAGTAGATGAATGGATCAAGAAAATGTGACATATATATCAATCTCTATCTCTATCTATCTATCTATCTATCTATCTATCTATCTATCTATCTATCTATCTATCTATCTCCAATGGAATTCTATGCCTCCATCAGAAAGAATGACATTGCCCCATTTGTTAGGAAATGGAAAGACTTGGAAAAAATTACATTAAGTGAAGTAAGCCAAGCCCAAAGAAACATAGGTCTCATGGTTTCCCTTATTTGCAATAACTAATATATGTCTAGGAGAAGCAGAAAAGGTGAAAAGCTATGTACATATGACCAGATAAGATGATGCTAAGCAAAATGAACCCCAAGATAGGGGCACAAGTGGTTTATTTCTTGCTATTGTTCCTATTTATAATGTACCATGTGTTTTTTTTTGTTTCTTTGTATGTTCTTCCCCCATGGTATAACCCCGTTTTTACTGTATTTGATGTCAGTGCCCTGCATCTTATATATACAGTTCTCTAATTTGGGGAGAAGGGAAAAAACAAAATGCTTAAATAGGGATACAGATTGACCAATTGTAACAATGAGATGCACAAGACACTATGTTGAAAAACGAACTTCACAATTTAGGGGGGAGGGGGATTGTAGCTGTGGTGGTGGGAGGGAAGGGATGGTAGGGGAAAAACAAAGGAGGAGGTAACAATGTTTGAAAGGAAATGTACTCATTACCTTGCTCATGTAACTATAACCCCTCTGTACAGTATTTTTACAATAAAAAGTATTAAAAAAGGAGAAGCAATTAAAATAATATTTCCTTTTTGTTAAGATGGTTTGGCTGTCCAATCCATGATTATGGTTTTACTATATCCTAAGTGTAAATGGTCTCAAGGCCTATTTTTTAAAAAATCAAACAAAGGCCAAACACAAAGGATATGATTTGTCTTGTAAATGACAAAAATGATATTCTTTACACACTAATCATTAACATCCACAAATAAGCTACTGTCTCACTCTGTATCATCAAAAAGTACAAAGGCCCATTTTTTTGTGTGTGTAATAGTTTTGGGGCTTGAACTCAGGGCCTTGTACTCTCATTTAGCTTTTGGTTTTTCTTTGCTACATTTGAGTCACTCTTTCAGTTCTGATGTTTTGTTGGTAACTTGGAGATAAGAATCTTTCAGATTTGCTTGCCTAGATTGGCTCTAAACTGAGATTCTTAGATCTCACCCTCCTGAGTAGATAGGATTATAGGTGTAAGCCACCAGAATCTGGTAGAAACTAATTCTTCTACCAAAAACAAGGGGTTAAAGGATATCAAAATTACCTATTGTTTATCTTTTAGTCAGACTATGGTTTTTGACCAACTTTTTGGAGTTAATATTAATTAATAATGATCTATTGGGTTATAACTATTGCTAATAAAGAACAGATGGTCAAGAATGAAGTATCAAAGAAATAGGGACAAACAGTGAATTTCGGATCAAAATAGGGTATTCAGTGTGATGAAAAAAAATTTCAGATTCCAATGTTCAGTGGATTTGGTAATTACTGAGAAATATGCCTCTGGCAGCAGAAAGAAAATATTGTCATCCATTTTTTTCTCTATTAGGATTTTCTAATATAAAATTGCCCAGTGTCCTAAAAGCTCAGTGAATTCCATTCTTGGTGGGAATAAAGGAAAAAAGTTCATGGTGGTAAAATGGTGTACTTTGTCATCTGACATTTCACCCAGCCAGTATTAGTGGTAGCCCCAGGCTTCCTATAGCTCTCTAACCCTGAATGTTGGTTTGGTTGTCAACAGCTTATGGGAAACTTTTGTTTAGTTTATCCATGGGCTCCTGTGGTGTGGAGAATTCTCAACAAGTAAAAAGGATCTTCCGCTCATCAGAAAAGTAGTTCAGATTGTCTAGCCTAACACTAACTCTAATGTTCCAATATCAACATAATATCCAATATAGATTTCCAACAATCATTTTTCACTTTTGCCTTAGCCTCTTCCATCTTTGCATAATATTTAGGTAACCAAAAAAGGTTCTAAAAATAATAAAGGATTTGCCTCATTGTTATAGATACAGAAGCAGAGGAACATTCTAAATTTGTCTGATCTGCCTTATGCTTCTGTACTTCCAGCCAAACTACCTGCAGAATCCACCAAACTCTCTGCTGTTCTGTGATATTCTGACTAACAAAGTGCCGGAGAGATTTCTGCTTGTGGTTCTTTCTCTCTCCAATGCCCTACCCCACTTTCCTCTCTACATAAGTTCCGTTAGAATCTCCCAGGTTAGAATGAATCCTTAGTATTCTCACAGTACCTGACATATACATGAAAGAATTCTATTACAGCCTCCATTTTAGATATGAACACAAGTTATCTCCTAAAATAGATTGTAAATCTTGTGGTAAGCAAGGATCATTCACTGTCACCCTCCTAAAATGGAAGTGCACCAGAATACATTCTGACACTGATTGCTTAAGTGTGCTGGTTAGTTCTTTGTGTCAAAGTGTCTGTGCCAGAGGATGCCCCAATTAAACATTATTATGGAGCTGACTGTGAGGTTTGTATCATAGTCCATGGATTCTGAGTATTTCCCTCCCAAATATAAGCAGGCACATCCCATCAGTTAAAGGCCTAAAGAGAAGAAATGGTATCTTCTTTTTTGGCCCTCTTGCCTACTTGAGCTGTCATTAGTCTCGTCCTGTCTTTGTACTTGGATTTACCCCCAACTCCATGACCTCTTCCCTTAAACTGGAAGTCTACCACCAACTTTCCTGATCTCAAGCTCGGGACAGCAGATCAAGGCATTTCTTAGGTTTTATAAAGTTATAATCTAATACCTTCAAATCTCTTTCTCTCTCTCTTATCATCTATTTATCTTCTATTTTCTATCTATCTAATTTTACTTATATTGGGATCCTATATCTCTGGGGACTCTGACTAGTATAATGGCTCTGTGTAAATTATTATACTCCTAATTTTCTTTATTAGTAAAATTTGGACAATGATACAACCTACTTGATAGCTTTTGTGGGTATCAAATAAGGTTATATATTGTATATAATATAAATGTTTAGCTTAGTTTCTGAATGTGTAATTGTTCAATAAAGGTTAATAGATATTGTTGTTGCTATTACAGTTAAAATGGAGATGAATAAGTTTTAGTATACAGTACACTGTCGACAATATAAAATTGGCAATATTAAATACTATGTGCAAGACAGTATGCATTAAAATTTAATCTTCATAGTAACTCTGTGATAAGATTTAATATTATTATTCCACTTCATTGATGTAGAAATAGCCATGAGAGACTTAAAAAGAAACTTGTTTGGCCAGGCTTGATGATACACATCTATAATCCCAGCACTTGGGAGGCTGAGGCAAGGGGACTGAAGGCCCCTTTCAGCTACAGGCTGAAAGCTGCACTGAAAGCTAAAGGCAAGCCTGGACTATGTAGGAAAACACTGTGTAAAAAAATCAAATGAAATTGTGTTGAAGCTTAAGTAGTTACTAAGTTGCCAGTGCCAGGTTTCATACTGGCTCACTCTGGCTCTTGCTCTTAATTACTCTCTAGGAAATTAAAATTGAACGAAGGATATTTTATCAATATTTACTAAATAGTTACTATTAAATTTATTCATTTTAAAATCAATTAACTTGTTGAACATAGACCAAATGAAGTGTATATATCTATGAAACTTTAGTCATGGATGTATTTTATGATGCAATACAAAGCCAATTCTTGGTCTTAAAGAGCAAGATACCATATTATCATGGAAAATGGTTATGAAAGAACACATGCAAGTGAATACAATTCTAAATTTAGAATGGGTTATTTCATGAACAACTTAGTCAAGAGATGAAGGTGAAAGGAGATAAAGGTGGACAGGGTGGAGGAGATAAAGATGGCATATGAGATTGGAAAATTATCTTAAATCTTAAAGAAATCCCTAGGGGATCATAGAGATGGTAAAGGAGTATTAGTGAGCCACAGACCCTGTCATTTGAATCACATGGATGTAGCAACCTGAGTCCACTATAACTCTCAATCTCTAAAGGTTGTTTACTTTTATACAAGGAGATTTCCAGTAGTAGTTTCAAGAGTTACCCCATGCTGTCAAGAATTTAAAGTGAATTTCCATCCTATGACTCAAACTTACAATATCACATAAGAGTGAGACTGAAATTAAAAGTGTATCATGTAATGGAATAAAATAATCAGAAAATAACTTTAACTAAAAATATAAGCATAAATATTTCATTTTATAAATTATCATTGGAGGAATTTTTAAATTTTTTATTGTAAAGATACTTTACAGAGGGCTTACAGTTACATGAGTAAGGTAATGAGGAGGAAATGTTTATGTACACTGAGTGTGCCATTAACTGAAAGACTAAAGAAAGAAACATTTGAAGGCAACCAATGTCTTCACAAGCTGTGGCTACTTAGCACTAAGGCACTTTGTTCTGTGAGCAATTATGCAAGGAAATGAGATTTGATGAATGTTTGAAACAACAATGTCTATTACATTCTCTGTTTTTAGTCAACATAATATAATATACATAAACCAGAAAGCAAAGGCCAAAAATTATATATGTGTTCATAAAAGTATATTATGTGTTAATAAAATGAACACATAAATAACACAAACTATAATCTCTATTCTTTGGAAGCATAAAGGGTAGGAAGTGAGACATAGTGATAAGCTCAGGAAAGGCCTGGGGCAGTAAGTAGTACAGGAGTGTTGAGGAAGTAATAGACGTATAACATCTTTTTGGAAGCATACATCCTGTTTCTACTATTAGATCATAGATCATGAAAGCTTAGAACTGGAAGAAACCTTATCTATTGATACATGAGGGTCTATTCTTCAGAACTATCCCAGATGGGAAGAAAACTGCCATCTGGTCCATGAGTACTCATCATCTAGTTTGCAGCAGTTCTACAGGAGGGGAAAAAAAGGTCTTTTCCTTTTTTAATATGATCTATGAGGACAGGGCTAAAATCTCCCCCCCACATGTCAGCCTCGGTGACTTAGCCAACTATTTGGCATGTAATGGATACTCAATTCACATTAGTTGAGTGAATTAGTATATGGTTGATTCATGGATTTACCATAACAATTATATTTTAAAGAATCTCCTTTCCAAGATTCCTGACACAAATTTTTAGAAAGTTCCTTCCCTTTCCTCTCTTTCTACTCGCTCCCTTCCCTCACCTCTTTATCATCTCCTCTCTCCCCATCATTATCCTGTCTTTCTCTCCCTTCCTTCCAATTTCAATAATCAAAGTAAAAAGCAGGAAAGAATAAAAAAATTAGATTCATTTTGGCTATGATATTAAATTAAAAAATAAAGCAATAATGTCTAGAAAACAGCCCCAAAGACAAAAATGTCCCTCATGGTTTTTGATTCTAATTTTAAAATCATATTTATATAGCTTTGAGGGCTATCTATTCTTCTTTTCCTTCTCATTTTATTCAAGTTCTGTAAACAATGTGTGTTTGAAGAGACTTCCTGTCTTGCTCCAGTAAGAAGCTTGTTTTGCTTTTTTTCCCTTTTTGTGTTGCTGAAGATTGAAAGTAAGGTCTAACACGTATTTGGTAAGTGCATTACCATTGAGCTACATCCACAACCCTAGAAAACGTCTCTATATTCATTCAAAGGATAAGTAGCTGAATGCAACAGACCTTGTCTGTCTTGTTCGCAATTTAACACAGTGTCTAGTACCCAGGAGATGCTCAGTAACAACTGATTGAATGACATTTTTAGTTCCTATCATTTATTTGGCACTGTGCTAACCACAAATGTGGCAGACTTGCAAATGTAATTTGAGGGTTAATGGATGAGTACTAAGTCATCCAACTAAATTAATCCTAACATATTCTTAACTCCCAGCTGTGACTGCTTCCTGAGGCTCAGTCCATAGCTTTGTGACTTTTGACTGAAATCTTCATTTCAAGCTTTCCGTTTTTTCAGAATTACTATAAATAAGCTAACAGATTAAATATAAGAGAGAAAAGGAAGGAGCAACTGCTGTGGCTTTTAGAAATTATTTCAAATAAATTTATCTAAATGTAGATGTTGATGACTTAACTTTGTTTTAAATTCTAAAGAGCTTTCCTTTTTTTTCTCCTTCTTTTGACTAGCTAGGCACCTTGAGTTTTTCTCACCAGATGTTTTGGAGGGGCACAGATCAGTTAATGATGAGGAAATGCACTGTTAGACTCTGTAGTTTCTTCCCATGTCCAGGTGTTTTCTATTGATACCACATACAGAAATTGTATTTTCTCCAATGTACCGAAAATACGTAGCTAGGCACATGCATTTTGATTTTCTGGCTCTCAATTTGTGTAAATCCTTGATAAATATCTATGGGCTTGTAAGACCTAGACTTCACACCTATACTAATGAGCTCATATAAAGAAACCCTAAACAAACCAAATCCAATCAATAAAACTTCTTGTACTGTGATGCTAATGAACAAACTACAAACATGCACACAAGCATCTTCATAAGTCTACTTAGAAGATCTTTGTCCTGCAGTTTTGCATTCTCTGCAGTATTCTGAGTGCATGCCTTTAGAACTCATTCTCATTTCTAAATCCTTACATGGAACATTCATAAGTATATGACTAAACACTATTCAAGACACTGGACTGAGATTTAGTTGAATTAAAAGCCTTTTGTCCAACTGCAAGCTTTTTCAGTTAAAATCTACTCTTCGAATTGAGTTATAACTGAGAAAAATAAAAGGTTGGTTTGAGATGAGCATTGGTAATAAGTATAGCTCTGTGGCCAAGCAATTTAGGTTTGTTAAATGCAAGATCCACTTTAGTCTCTTTTGTTTTAATTAATTAATTAATTATTGCTATTTAGGAGACTTAGGAATTAAACAGCTCCTTGCATTTGATTTCAGGAAAGCAGTGTCCACCCAGTGTCTACACTGAGAAGGAGTATGATCATTAGTTAGTTTTAGCATAGA
Source organism: Dipodomys ordii (assembly GCF_000151885.1). NCBI lineage: Eukaryota > Metazoa > Chordata > Mammalia > Rodentia > Heteromyidae > Dipodomys > Dipodomys ordii. The sequence continues at coordinate 43,740 of NW_012267312.1, forward strand.
TACTACCATGTGCCATCTGAGATTATCATTAATCTATCTTTTTTTACATGCATTTTTGCTATGTAACCAGCCTATGCTGGTCTTGAACTCCTGGGCTCAAGCAATCCTCCATCTTTAGCTGGAATGCTTTATCTAGGACCTTTTTGCTGGTACCCCTTAGCTATGTCTTCTTAGCTGAGATTTCCACAGCTGAGATGATAGGCACCTATGATGGTCCATTAAAAATACTCCTTTCATTGCTTCTCCACTTCCATTTTATGTGCTTCTCTGCTTCCATTTTATGTCATTATTGATTCTTCTCTTAGTCTTTTATGATTGCTCTCCTTCTTCCTTTTCCTTTTCTTCTTCTGTTCCTCTACTTCCTGCTTCTTGATTGTATTCTATTCTACAGTGAGTTATATCCCCAGCATTGACTCTTTTTCTATACAACTTACCAGAATAGTACATAGACTTCATAGTGGGGTTTTTTGCATTTGTTTGTTTGCCAGTTCTGGGGCTTGAACTCAGAGCCTGGGCACTGTCCCTGAGCTACTTCTGCTCAAGGTTAGCACTCTACCACTTGCGCCACAGCACCACTTCTGGCTTTTTCTGTTTATGTGGTACTGAGGAGTCGACCCCTGGGCTTCATGCATGCTAGGCAAGCACTCTACCATTAAGCCACATCCCCAGCCTTCATAGTGTTTCATATGAAGTGGCTGTACATCACTGAGATGGGTGAGGCATACAGGGTCCTAGCTAGGAGCCAACTTCTATGATCAGCATTAGTCTATAGTGTGTTTGTGTGTGTGTGTGTGTGTGTGTGTGTCTGTCTGTCTGTCTGTCTGTCTGTCTGTGAGCGTGTACATATATTAACATATGGTATTAGAATTTCAACTCAGGGCCTCTAGCAAGCACTCTATCACTCGAGTCACATCCCAGTGCTCTTGATTTGAGGTATTGGGATTTGCACTCCAGGATTGTGCTTGTCAAGTGGGTACTTTGCCATTGAGACATTACTATAAACTTTTTGGCTTTTGTTATTTTTCGAATAAGGTCTTGCTTCTTCCTAATGGAGTAACCTACACTGAAATGTTTCTGTTTATATTTCCTGTGTAACTGGGATGACAGGTGTATACCACTGTGTCCACCTTTTTAATTGATTGAGATGGGGGTCTCACAAATGTTTTTGTCTGAGGTTGCATTTGAACTGTGATCCTTTCTCCTCTCTCAGCTTCCTGAATAAAGTTACAGATGTGAGGCATCATATATGGCTCCAATCTTATTTGTTTTAGTATTTTTCAGATAGGGTCTGGTGCTTTGTGCCCAGGACCAGCCTCGGACCATAATCCTCCAATCCCTACCCTCCATACCTTCCAAGTAGCTGGATTAGAGGCAAGCACTGTTTCCCCTGGGCCTTTTTCCTCTACTTTTGAGGAATTCTTACATTACTTGAAAAGCAAGAAAAGCAGCAAGTTCTTTGTCCATTGTTTAGGCTTAAAACTTTCACCTCACCAATTTCTGAAATGCACTTTGAGATTTGTTTGTTGCTTTTAGTGCTCAGCAATTGCCTCATTCTGTGATAATGGAGTCAGGTTATATCAACATTATGTTGACTTCATAGACCCAAGTACCTTAAGGGTATCATTAATTTTAATTTAGAAAAGCAGCAATCAACCTCCTATTGCTTCATTTGTCAAAATATCTTTAGTTTTAGTTACATCCACAAATAGTTTTGAAAATTGTGACAGAGAGGGCGAAAAGATCATAGGAAATGTTGGTTCTCTTTGCTTTTTTAAAAAAATTTTTCTAAGAAAAATGTTTTGTCTCTAAAAGATAAAAGTGGAATTATCCTGTTCACATGATGTAACTTGATGCAGATTTTAACTTAAAAAAATTGGTTCTCCTTTAAAGCTTCTCTAATACATCTTGTGATTTGCAACAGGAGCTAAAAGTCAAGTGGTTCTCACCTTGCAACACCAATTCCATTAAATCATTTACATTTGGCTATTTATTCTTCAGCTTTATTTATTCGATGTTTGGAAGGTATCATGCTCACAGAAAATTTCTGAGGTCAGTGGAGCATTCCTTCCTAGGGTTATTCAAGGCCAAAAGTAGCATAATATTCGCATGCTAATTACATAATTATGCCTCTTGGTATTAGAATGCAGAAGTATTCCCAAGGACCAGAAGTGGCAATTAAAAAATATCAATGGGATAAAAGAGAACTGGCATCATTCAGAGAAACAAAAAGACAGCATATAGAGGAGTAAATAAATTCATAGTAAAAAAATGACTGAATCAGGTTGAAACCCTGAAGATGAATGAAGAAAAAGATAAAGCACCAGAATATTTTAATCTCAATGGCAAAGCCCTTACATTTTGGGTAATAATACACTTGTAGAATTTCAGTTTGTTCTATTAATCATCGTTTTAATGAAGGTTGGAAGGGGGAATTTGCTGAAGTCTGCAAGCTATAATCCTTAAGGAAATCAACCTCCTTAAATCCCACCCCATGCTCACAGTATTTCCAAAGCTTTCTGACATTGACTCCCTTCACAGTCAATTTGTCTGCCTATCAAAGAACCTTGTCTGCCAGGAGCCCATTTTCAGTTCCCAGCTCTCCTCTCTGGCCACTGAAAAGCGCCTTTCTTTTCTTTCAGTAATGCAGAGCTGCCAAACCAGTATCATGCCATTCTTTACAAATCAGTAAACCGGAAGATCTCATCTACTGTACTTCCAAATCCTCCAACATTCAGTCTTTCTCTTTTTTTTTGTGTATCAGAGGAGACGTCACATACTAAATAAATAAGTCATTCATTAAATAAGCTCTTCATAATAAAAATAGACAAGATAGAACTATGCGTTTTTATTGGTTCTTGGTGGAGATTTGTCAGAACTGGATTAAAAAATGGATTCACACCCAGTCTACACAGGCTTTCTCCGACTGCTGTCTTTATACTTTCCTAACTTACATATCCCTCCTTCCCTCTCTCCTACTGCTTTCCTCCTCCTTTTTGCCACCTCTCTCCACCTCCAAGGCTGTTTGTAAGCTCCCAGAATAATCATAAGACTTCCCTAAACTATTTTAGATATTTTCACTTCAAATCTAAACGAAGCTTTTTTTTTAATGTGGCTTTACATAGTGCAGAAAACTACAGGGGGAAAAATTTCCACAATACAATGTGATCTTTTATAGGAGAAACAAAAGATTGAATTTCTAGGTCATCAGAGAACTAGGTATACTTCCCAGAGCAATAATCTCAGGTACTTTATGAGATTCTTCCTTTCACTAAAGCAAGAAATCCTAAAATCCATCAGGATACATGCACTGTACCTTGACTCTCTTTTTAATCCTCAAGTGAAACCAAGACAGTAAAGTGTAATAAAAATGCATATAGCCCCAGGCTTTGTGCCTTAGCAAAGAGAGAAAAAAAATTAAGCTTCTTGACTTAATATGTCTTCTGTGAATAATCAGCCCACTGCATTTGGGGATCTTGCTTTATAATCTTAATGTATAGTGGAGCACTTCATGCTCGTGGTATGACAAGAATAAAGATTTCTTTTCTATAAAGAAGAGATCACCCACCCCCGCATTCAGTTTCTAAAAGAGAGACATATGCCATGTTAAAAGAAACAAAATTAAGAGGGCAAAGAGCTCTTGATTTTTAGCAATACAGGTTTTGTATTTTACCTGAAGTTGCCAATGAGAAGGGAAAAGGGAAGGGGAAGAAGGGAGGAGAGGTGAGAGGAGGGAAGGGAAGGGAAAGGAAGGGTACGGAAAGGAAGAGATCATAAAATTTGAAATATTGTAGCTACCATTGGTTTGGGAACCTCTTGGTTCTATTCCCAGATGTTTATTTAGCTTGTCCTTCTCAACTACTAGTTCTTAGCTGATTAATAAATATCCCCAGGGAGATCAATGATCGCTCATAATGGGCTTCTAGTACTACAGCTGTGAGTATTTGCATTTTAGGAGCAACTTTAATTAAATAATTAAGCAATTAGTTATTCAAATATCTATTGAGTGCTTACAAAACACTGGTAGGAGAGGAAGGAGAAAATATAAAAGCAAAAAGCCCATCATTAATGAATTCATGGGTTTGATATTTACAAATAAACATAACAAAGTAGCACAGGAAAAAATGTTAATGCAATGTAGTCATTTTGATGGTACATCTCAACTACCCAGGAAGGGTTTAAATGATAGAGATTCTTATTGCTACCATTTCCAATTTTGTTCTTTGGGGGTTGAAGCTTGAGAATCCATTTTATCTTGAAAGTCCATGGATAGTTCTAATGTATGGCTTGGTTTTGGGAGCCAGACATGAAATATAGTAGAAAGTCACTACTTTTGTGAGTCAGGGAGACAGAAGTCAAATTTCTTATTAATCATTTGACCATCAATATCTTATCAAGAAGCCGATGAACCGTAGTTTCCTTGTTAATAGAAATACTGAAAGACAACAGCAACAGCCACGACAGTAATGATAGATAAGTATAGAACCATTTACAACATCTCAAAGGTTGTTTTTAAGAATTTTATAGTTATATTTCATTTAAGCCTTTCATATGAGAAAGTAAACTCGAGAGTAGAACTTAGTTGATTTCATTCACTATTGTGATCCTCAAGGCAGTGCCTGTCTCATAATAGGTACCCAACTCAGTATTTCAATGAATGAACTTTCATGAAAGTGCTGCTATAAAGACTATTTTACAGATATGGAAATGGATGTACAGAGAATGGGATATAGTCAAGTACATGATGGGAAAATGTACTTCTTAGCACCCAGCGGGTATTCCTCCCTCTCCCCCAACAGAAAAAGTGTTAAAAAGAACCATAGTGTTGGGCAGTGGGGGTTACAGGAAGAAGTTGATTTGAAATGGAGCTTTCAAACCTGGGTAGTCTTATGATGGGTAAAAGTAGAAGAGACATTCTAGGTGTCAAGGGCAGAATGTGTAGGTTTTGGTCCTAATTTCGACTTGGATGTAGAGTTTAAACACTTGAAAAGCTGAGTACAACAAAACTGGAAATCTAGCTTTGAGTCAAAACAGAGCAGTACTTGACTTTCAGCCTAGCGCTGGTGGTAGCTCACAGCTGAAATCTTAGCGATTCAGGAGGCTGAGATGTGAAGATCACTTTCAAGGTCTGCTGGGTGGGAAAGTCAGTGAGACTCTTATCTCTAATTAACTACCAGAAAAGCTGGAAGTGGAGCTGTGGTTCAAGTGGTAGAGCTCTAGCCTTGAGGAAAAAGCTCATAGATGATGCCAAGGCCCCAAGTTCAAGCACAAAGACTGGCACAAATCAACATCATCAACAAGAACAACAAAAAGAGGAGAGTTCATTCTGTTGTTTGTGGAAAGGCAGTCAAACATTTAAAAATAATTACTTTAAAATTTGATTATTTTCCTTTTAATTCATTGGCGGGATAAAATTAAGAATGAAAATATTTAAAGAGTCTGCTTTTCATTGTGTCCCTCTACCTGTCCTGCTCTCCATCTTCCCCTCATTTTCAGTTTCTGCCTCAATCTATTCAAAGAAGAAAATCATATACTGAGAACAGTGCATTGCAAATGGTGTTGTACAATGAATGGAAAACATGGAGAAGGCGATGAAAAGATAAATTGCCAGAAACAAAACTGAGAGATGGTATAACAGGATGTAAGAAGTTCAATGTCATAGAGTCAGAAAGAAGAGTCAAGGAAAAGCCCCCGTGTTTCATCACAGGTTGGGAGACGTATAAAAACCAGGAGAAACTGCTGGCCCAAGGAGGTGGCGGAGCATTGGTTGACATAAGAAAGCTGTGGGCTAGGAATGGGCATGAAGCTCAGTGGTAGAGTACTTGTCTAGCATAGAGCGGACTCTAGGTTTAATCACCATTAATGTAAATCCATTGATAAAACAAAATAAGTAGTGTTCATTTGCCTAACATTATGATAAGGCCAAAGCAGTAAATCATGAGTGGATGAACAAAGATTGGAAAAACATAGTGAGAAAATCTTGAGGACATCAGTGACTTATAAAAGCCCCTACTATCAATCATCCTGGTGGTTAGCAAGATATCTACTATAGCTTGGGAAGAGACAGTCTATTTTGCTAAAAAGTGAGTTAAAGCCTGGTCATCATTTAACAGCATATTATTTATTTGTTTTGAAAAGTAGGAGAATAATAGGATTGGGATGAATTCGGCAGGAGATTCCACAGAAGTTCCAAATCATAGCTTGTCTTTTTTGAATCTGCTCAGTTGGGGATAACCAGGCAATTTCTATCATTTAGCAGGACTCAAACACTATGGCTTAGAGTATGAGACGTGGGTTCAAGAATCAGTCATTCGCCAGGCATTTTTCAGGTGTCTCTTTATCTAGTCTACTGTGTGTTCTTATGGAGGGTGGCCATAATGAAACATGAGAGGTCCTCTTCTCAAGAACCTTGTTTCAAAAAGGTAAATGTCCCAGGAGCTAATGAGAGACTCTTTCGATATTCATCTGGGTGTTCCTGACCAATCAGAGCAATAGGTTGTTCTCAAGTGGGAGAGTAGTGGGAACTGGGACAAGCTGAAAATATCCAGGAAGAGACTGTAATAGAGTCATGGTTTTAGAACAGATCATTTGACACTTTGGCATCTCTTGTCTATTGAGGAGTATGTGTTCTTGAATAGGTGCTTTGTATGGAGTAGGTGATAATGGATTAGAGAGATTCCTGCAATGTCAAACAGTATCACTTATATTGTTGTTTTCTTTAGTTTAGTGAGCAACAACTCATCATTCTCCTCTTTCCTTTTAATTATCTTACAATTCTTTGCAAAGAGCTTTCAGTCAGTGATTGGTATAGTTTTTTTCATAATTGATTTTCTCATGATTTTTGTGACTGTAGATGTTAGATATAAATACAATGCATGATTTTGTGTTTAGATAAAAACAATGAAGTATTTTCTTGAATAAAGTGCCAGTACCACTACTGCTACTATCTGAAAAATGATTTCAGTGTACTAATATCAAACTTTTTTTCTAGAATTTTCCAAAGTAATGTTAAATCTCATATACAGAACTTTGAACATCTAGTTCTTGATCTAGGATTGAACACACATTTCACATTTTGAAGAAAATTTTTATTTTTTTTGGCTAGCTGATCTTTTTTATCCCTTCAGGCATTAACCAGTCTTTTTATTTTTCTAGCCACAGTTCTGGAGCTAAATTCCCTAAAGGAGAACGCATCTATTAGATGGTTCAAAATGTGTAAGTTTGCTTCTGTTGTGTTATTTTTCAGTAGAAATTCCAGAAAGAAAAATATACCCTTGCATATGTAGTAAATATTCACTGATTTAACTGTAATCTAAAATGTTTAATATTCTAATCTTAGCTGGTACTGACATTCAGCTCTGTAATATACAATGTAGAAAAATACAGCAGAGTGAACTTGTAGAGTAAACAAACCTACAGCCCAGGGATATTTAAACATCAAAACAAACTGATACTTTTGAAGTAACACTTGCATAAGACAGTGGATATATTAAACATAAATGATTCTTATCTACTTCTCAAAGTAAAATCCTCAAGGACAATAAACACAAAGAGAATTTACGCCAAATTCAAATGAGCATTTCTTAAAAAAACAAATTTTTATAACTATTCAGGAATAAGACAGTCCACTAATTCAAGGTAACCTTTGTGCCCCAAAGCTAAATAAGCTGGATGGAATTTCAAGTACAAGTATTAATGGTTGCAAAGAAAAACAAAAGCTAGTTATCAAGTATTATCAAGACAAAAGATTCTCATAGTATCTACCAGTACATATGTGTACATTTGATAGGTGTCAGGAGAGCAGTTAGTCAACTTCAGGACTACTAACATTTTGGCTCAGAAAATTCTTGATGTGTATGTTGTCCGAGGTGGGCGGTGCACACAAAGGCACATAAGTACTATCCTCTGTAATACAGGATGTCTAGCAGCATGCCTGACTTCTATTTACTAAGTGCCCAAAGCATATCATCTCATGTTGTGACCACCTGAAATGTCTCTAGATGTCAGCATGTCCTTGGAGGGGTCACAGTTACCCTCAGTTGAGAACTACTGGTCAATAGATAAAGCTTCACCTATTTTGTATACACGGATGTTGATGTTTGAAAGATTTGAGTTCCATTCTGTGACAAACTAGTGGGGAAAGAATGTTAACTGTTCCCAAGTATATACAGACTGTCTTCATCTCTGCTCAATTCAGGGCTTTTTTAATTGGCAGTGTTTGTGCTAGGCTTCCTCAATAGACTGGTATAAACTCTTAAGATCAGTGATGTGATTTAATGGATCCCCTTTCCCATTCCTGTTTCAGTCCTCCTTTTCTCACAGATCATATTGTTTAACAGTCTGCCTTGGGATCTGATGCTTGGATGACCCAATTTGTAAAATCAGTCAGTCAATCAATCCTATCATTCCATTCTCAGTCTAGACAATGTGATGTAGTTTGGGATATTAGGGTTTAAATCCTGGACAGTTTTTTTCCCCATACTTTTATTGTAGAAATACTGTACAGAGGGGTTACAGTTACATGAGTAAGGTAATGAGTACATTTCCTATCGAGCATTGTTACCTCCTCCTTTGTTGCCCCCCACCATCCCTTCCCTCCCCACTTCCCCAACTCCTTCTTTGCCCCACCCCCAAGTTGTAAAGTTCGTTTTCAACATAGTGTTTTGTACATCTCATTGTTACACTGCCTCATCCTGTATCCTTATTTCAGCATTTTATTTCCCTTCCTCTCCCTAAATTAGAAAAATGTATATATAAGATGCAGGACACTGACATCAAATACAGTGAAAACAGGGGTTATACCATGGGGGAAGAACATACAAAAGAACAGAAAAATCACATAGTACATTTTACATATGTTAAAAAAAATAGCAAGAAAGAAAAAAACCAATTGTGTTCCTATCTTGGGGTTCATTTCACTTAGCATCATCTTATATGGTCATATGTACATAGCTTTTGACCTTTTCTGCTTGTCCCAGACATATACTAGTTGTTGCAAATGAGGGAAACCATGGGACTTATGTTTCTTTGGGCCTGGCTTACTTCACTGAATATAATTTTTTCCAGGTCTTTCCATTTCCTAATAAATGGGGCAATGTCATCCCAGACAGTTTTGAATGCTTGGAATGTTCAGAATCTCTCTCTTCTGCTGGGGTTGGTGAGAACACTAAGGGGATAGTAGTCAACAACAGCAAAGCTGTCTGAGCATACTTTTTCTTAAGGAATCGGAAATGAGTTTTCTGTTTTTGCCAGTCCTGGGGCTTGAACTCAGGGCCTGAGCGCTGTACTAAGCCTCTTTAGCTCAAGGCTAGCACTTTACCACTTGAGCCACAGTGCCACTTCCAGCTTTTTCTCTAAAGGTGGTACCGAAGAATCGAACCCAGGGCTTCATGAATGCAAGGCAAGCACTTTACCACTAAGCCACATTCCCAGTCCAAACCCAGGATTCTTTATAATAGAAAGTAAACCATAGAAACATTTAAGAAAATTAGCATTGGCTTAAAAGTTGCTGAAAATGAACTTACAATAATAACTCTTAAGAGCTAGGTATATATGTTGTTAAATATAAACTCTAATGCTTTTTTTTAAATTTGAAGACATTTCATAAAGAAGCAGGAGAGTGCAGAGTTATTTCTATTATACAATAACAATTTTACTAACTGGTATGTTAGTTTCCTCTAGGTTTTTTCCCCAAACTTATCATAGAGGATAATAGAGAAAGGATACTTGATATTGACTGCTGCAATGCTGTCAATATTCATTAGTTTGTATTTCCTGTTATGAGGCTTTATGAAGACTTGGATAGATTCCTATCCAGTACACCCACCTCCTATTTCTCATTCCCTGTTGCCAATAGTAGGAAAAGAGAGCATTTACATGAGTACAGTATTTGATTCCAACCAATCCCTCAGGCTTGAGACAATTTCAATAACATGTGTGCATTTAAGACTGTAAAGTTAGCCTACTTCAGCACTCATTTTTAATAGAAAGACTTCTTTGAAAGCTAAAAGCCACATTTGTTCTCTGAAAGTATTTAAAAAGCTTCATTTGTAAAAAGGAACATTGACTCGAGCTGCCGGGGATCATTAGTTGGAGTTAGATCCTCAAAGGAGGTTCTATGTTAGGAAAAGGTACTTGGACATTTTAGCTAGGCTACTACTCACTTGGGATTTCACTATTTGGAAGGGCGCTGGTTGTTGACAGATCCTAATGGATATTCCCCATGCTTTTGTTAAATATTAACATTAGAGGTTCCCTGCTTAAAATAGGGGCTTGAGCAGTTCCTCCTTGTACTCTGTTTTAGGAGAAGTTGCCACAGATTTTCAAAGATCAGGTTTGTACCAGGGAGTATCAGCCATGGTACCAAAGTATTCACCACTTCCTTTCTGGAGAACTTACTGTCTTGGTCATTTCCTCTTCTATGTGGGAGATAGGAGGGACACTTATGGATGCAATGAGGTCACCCTTCTTGTCAGGTTCTAAACCATTTAAAAAGGAAATCAAACTCCTTTTCTCTTGGATTGAGAGAATTCAGGGGAAAAAAAAGCCATGCAAACATAATGGTTGCCTAGTTGAACAAGCAGTTGCTATTTAACATTAGCACACCAATTCATATTTTCAAGTTCTTTTGCAGTTGCTAGGTACTGGCAGGCTCTCTGTTAAAGAAGTCAAGAAATCCAAGCTGGGTTTTGAACATAGAATGATTACTAGAAACAATTTACAAAGGAATCTCCTTTTTTATTATTTCAAATGGCTAAGACCAAAGGCATTTTGAATATGATTTTAAATTGCAAAGGGACCAAGTCATAGGCTTCCTATGTTTCTTTAGATGTTAATTGTATTACTTCAGTAACTGGCATAGGTCTTGGATTTCTTAGGAAATACACTACTAATGACACAAACTGCAGGCACAAGAACAAAAACAATATGAGATGAAAAAAGAAGGATAGTGTCTCTAAGGCCCAGAATGTATCTTTGAACCACTGTAGAATTCACTAGAAGAGGATTACGTGACTCCCCCTGGTTTAGAAGGTCATTCATTGATTTGTTCCTTCTTTTTTTTTTAATGTAGAGTCCCATTATGTTGTTTGGGCTAGCCTTTATCTCCTGGCCTCAAGCAATCCTCTGCCTCCCCCCCAAAATGGAATTATAAGTACATACCACCATATTTAGCCCCATTATCTGATTCTTAAGACAGATTTGCTCCTTAGAAAATCTATTATACAAACGAAGAAAAAAGAAAGAGAAGTTTGGAGTTGACAGAAATGATCTGCAAATGTCTCAATTTTAGGTACCCTCAACATTGACTGAGTGAAGGTGATAGAAGGATATTAGCTATTCATTGTTCATCACAGAACCTTTCCACTTTTAACTATTTGTTTTGAATCTATGTAATAATCACCACATTCCCCTATTCCACATCCTTTTTGCCTTTCATTTCACACTTCAGTCTATTTCTATCATTCTGATTTCTTTTTGTTCGCTCTAAGCCATTTTCTCTCCTTATTGCTTTATTTAATGTTTCCCGTATGCTACAGTGTAACGGCTTCGTCTCTCCATCCATATCTCTAAATTAGAGGGTCTCTCTTCTTTTTCTATGCAGCAGCTGCTCTTCAACATGTTGTCTTCACTTTTCTCTATTGTAGTCTCTTTTGTGATTGGCCAATAGCAAAATGAAACTTACTAGAATCCAATTCTAAAAGCACTTTAGAAGGATGGAATCTTAGCATTTACTCTCCAAATCACTATCATCAGTATAGTTGGTGCAGAATGGTATTCCATTTGGAGACTCATTGGATAAGTATGAGTTTAACCTGGAGGCTATAAAATAACAGGGAGAGGGCATTGTGCTCCTTTCCTCATTTATTGCTGAGAACTTTGTGACTGACCTTGCTTTCTTATTTCTAATTATGCCCTTTGGAAAAATAAAGTTTTTCTTTTATATTGCATAATGCATAAGATTTTCCTGGGTTTTTGTGAACAATAATATAGTTTTGTTATAATTTTACAGATTATGCAACATAATTTTGGAATATCAAACGACATGCTCAAGGAAGGATTCAATGTTTCTGGATTCAATTTAGTATTTCCTCTCTCCCAGGAAACTAAATTTGGATCCTATTTTAATGACTACCAATGCAACACTGACATGTATGCAATGAGACTGGTTCTATGTTTCTGCTGATAGACCACATACTGATCTGACTATTTGGTAATGTGGGAATGGTGATTTTTGACAATCAATAATAATATTCAAATAAATATTAACATTTATTGAGTGCTTACTTTGTGCTAGGTATTACACACAGAGCTTTAAAATGATAATTTCATTTGGTAGTTCTATAACCTCATGAGATGAGAATACAAATGCTTGGGTATCTCAGAATTGTTCATAATTCCCCAAGAGGATAGACAACTGGCAAACAAGTACATGGAAAGTTATTGAGTATAGAGAAATATAAATTAAAAGGACAATGAGATAGTCTCACACACATATCAGAACAGCTTTTAAGACGAAAGTAATGATCAGAGCAAATATTGGTGACAATGTAAGAAAGTGGACCACTCACACATTGCTAGTTGGACATAAAATAGGATTTTTTAGACTAGTTCAGTAATTTTAAATAGAAACATTCAGCTATCATACTATAAGACAACAATTGTACTCCAGCAATGTTCCAAGAGAAATGAAAAATTAGAAACCTGTACATGAATGCTAATAGCTTTATTCTCAATAATCTGAAAGTAGAATAAAAACTTACTTTAAAAATAAATAAAAAAAGCTCATATGTCTTGCATGGGATGAATTATTAAACAAAGAAAGGAATACACAAACCATAAAATGTAAGCACTCAATAAATGTTAATTTTTTGAGTATTATTGTTGATTGTCAAAAATCAACATTCTGACATTAGCAATAAAAAAGAATCAACTTTCAGATTGATTTAGATGAGTCTCTGGGGGATTATATTGAGTGAAAAAGTGACTCTTAAAAAGATTACATCTGAGCTGGGCACCCAGTGGCTGATGCCTGCAATCCTAGCTACATAGGAGGCTGAGATCTGAGGATCTCGTTTCAAAGTCAGCCCGGGCAAGAAAGTCCATGAGACTCTTATCTCCAATTAACAACCAGAAAACCAGAAGTGGCGCTGTGGCTCAAGTGGTAGAGTGCTAGCCTTGAGCTGAAGAGCTGAGGGATAGCACCCAGGCCCAGAGTTCAAGACCCACAACCAACAACAAAAGATTACATCTGTATAGTTCCCATATCTATATTATCATTGAAATGACAAAATTAAAGAAGCTTAGATTTGTTTTTGAAGCAATATACCATTAGTTTTCGTCATACTAAAATACAAAAAGCTGGTATGGCATATACTTTCTTGGGTGAACTAGAAAACCAAACCAATTATATTAAGTGAAAAGCCAGGCCCAAAGAAACATAGGTCCCATGGTTTCCCTTATTTGCAATAACTAGTATATGTCTGAGACAAGCAGAAAAGGTCAGATAAGTTGTTGTTCGGTGAAATGAACCCCAAGATAAGGATTCAAATGTTTTTGCTTTCATGCAATTGTTTCTAACATATTTATAAGATTATTTCTTTGTTGCTTTGTATGTCCCTCCCACACGGTATAACCCCTGCTTTCACTGTATTTGATGTTGGTATAATTTGCGGAGGGGAAGAGAAAAAACAAATAGTTTAAATAGCGATACAGGTGGACCCATTGCAACAATGAGATGTACAAGTCGTTATGTCGATAACGAACTTTACAACTTTGGTGGAGGGGGGAGGAGGATTGGGGCAGGTGAGGGAGGATGAGAAGGGATGGGAAGGGGAAACAAAGGAGGAGGTAACAATGCTTGATAAGAAATGTACTCATTATCTTGCCCATGTAATTGCAACCCCTCTGTACAGTATTTTCACAATAATAAAAACATGTAAAACTAGTTCTTAAGGAGAAATAATATCTGGATATATAAAACTGAGTAGTGTCTGGTCAGAGACAGGTTTCTTGAGTTGTTAAAAGGTTTTTGGAGCAAGGAAAGTTTGTGGGGGATCTGTAACCACATCTGGAATGAGAGAATCCTTCTAACCACTTACTAACAGCAGAGGGAAGTGCCAAGAAGCCACAGGTGTTAAGATTGTTCCACTGGTTGGACACAGAGGCAGATGACAAGGATGTTGATAAAGCAGGTATTGGGGCCCAAACCTGAAGATACTGACAAGTCAAGGTTTTAAGTGTGATGATTAAATACTCAGGCTCTGGAATCGAACTTCCTGGCTTGCCCCTGTCATTTGCAAATCAAAAGCCACTGAGCAAGAAACCTAAGTTCCTTAAGGCTCAGTTTTTACACCTGAAACTGAGATTGCTTGTTAGAGATACCGGAGAAAATAGCTGCTAGGGTTGAGACTATCTATCTATCTATCTATCTATCTATCTATCTATCTATCTATCTATCTATCTATCTGTCTGTCTGTCTGTCTGTCTGTCTGTCTGTCTGTCTGTCTGTCTGTCTGTCTGTCTGTCTGTCTGTCTGTCTATCTATCAAATTCTTAGTTCAGTGCCTGGCAATAGTCTCAGTTGGCACATACAGTTATCCCTTTGTTTCCATGGAAGATTGCAGTCAGGACTCTTCAAGGCTGCCAGACTGTGGATGCTCAAGTCCTGTGTATAAAATGATGTAGTGTTTACATAGAAACCACACACATCCTCCTATATGTTCTGAAGTATCTCTAGATTACTTATAATGCCTAATGCAATATAAATAGCAGGTGTTGTTTAGAGAGGAAAAAAATGAGCTAAACGTGTACATGTTTAGTATAGAAACATTGTCTTTTTGACAGAGTCTTGTTATATTGCATAGGCTGATCCAGAACTTACCATGTAGGTAGGGCAGGCCTCAAACTCACAATCCTCCTGCCTCAGAGTTTTGAGTGCTGGCATTAGGGATATGTACTACTTTTTTTTTTTGGGTCTGGTCGTGGGGCCTGAACTCTGGGCCTGGGTGCTGTCCCTCAGCTCTTCAGCTCAAGGCTAGCGCTCTACCACTTGAGCCACAGCACCTCTTCCAGCTTTTTTCTTTTTGCTTATGTGGTGCTGAGGAATTGAACTCAGGGCCTCAGGCATGCAAGGCAAGCGCTCTACCACTGAGCCACCTTCCCAGCCCCAGGATATGTACTACTTTGTCCAGCAAGACACATTAAAAAAATTATTCAACTTACAGTTAGTTGATTTTGCATGCTGAACTTATGGATAAGGATGGCCAACCATATTAGCTATGAGCATGATGATAGTGTAAGGAGTGATATGGATGTGTCATCACAGGTTGTAAAGAGTTTGGGGGCAAAGACCACAGCTAATCTTTGGGCCACCTGGTCCTGAAGACATTCCTTACACTTGAAGCCTTGCTAAATTAACCTGAAGAAAGTAGTGTTCTTAGAAGATTTAGCTGGTAGTGATGGGTGAATCAGAGGGAAGAGAGATCTCAAGCAGGGAGCATTCTTCAATGATACAGTCTCACTCCTTATGACAAAGACCATGAGAATAATTGTGTCTGCAGAATTTGCATAGGGAATATTCAAATAATAAAAAGAAAAGGATATTGTTTTTGGCCTTTAATCTCATTTTAACCACGGATAGAGTCCAGGCTTTATTTCAGTTTGCATCTCAGAGCTTTTCTTTCCCTTTGTCTTTTTAAGAGAAAGCCTGGTGTAGCAGAAGGAATATGAACTCTGAAGTCAATCCAACACTTCTATGTCCTTATGTCATGTAACCTTCAGAAATACATTTATTCGTGTAGCATCTTTAGTAGATAACTGTGGTGCTCTACCCTGAAGTCCTTCTTCAGAGTCATCTGCTGTGTTGGTGGGTGGTGACTGCCAGCTATATCCCTCATTGGAACTTGCCCTGAGAGAATTGCCTCATATAAAGTGCCATCCCATTTCTAGGGGGAGGCCTAGACCAATGACTGGCTTAGGCATCCATAGAAGTCTTTATCCAAGGGCAATTCTGAACGGTCAACTGATCCAGAGTTTCCCTGCTGCAGCCTTGATCCCAACTGCAGTGAGGATCAGGTTTCCCTCAGCCCAATCATGCTCTTTTCACCTGCTCATCCTTCTGCATGCAACACTCCAAGTGCTTCTGCTTCTGTTTCAGAACCTACAGCATGCTGGGAAATGGAAGAAAGTTATACTGTTGCCATTCAGGCTTACAGTAAGAATAAAATGAGATCTGTGCTTGGCAGTAATTATGTTCAAGAAAGGATGGCTAATGGATGACGTTTGGGAACATTTTTGCTAAGTGAAATAAGCCAGTCATAGAAGGATAAATATGATATGATTCCACCCATATGAGGTACTTAGAGCAGACAAATTCAAAGAGACAGAAAGTAGAGTAGTGGCTGCTAGGGCAGGGATAGACAAAGAAATGGAGAGTTGTTTGATGGTATAGAGTTTCACTTTTGGCAAGGTGAAAAGTTCTTGAGATTCACTGCATAGCAACATGACTATACTTAACATTACTTAACTGTACATTTAACATGTTTAAGATGGAAAATTTGATCATAATTTGAAAGCAATCAGAAATGGTGGCTTTCATACCATTGTTTCCATTGAACTGACATAAGCGGATAACTTTTCTGGCTTTTCCGTTACCCTCTCATCTTCTTAGCCCTGGAACCTATAGTTGCAGATGTGAGTGAAGATCCTGGCCCTCACTGGCAGCCTGGTTGCTATAGTTGCAGATATGATTGAAGATCCTGGCCCTCGCTGGCAGCCTGGTTATCATGTCTCCGTCATCTGATCATTTCTGCCAATGGCTAGGATCTTTGTGCATTTCTTTATACTTTCAATTCTCTAATGCTCTGAAATCACCCTGGGAGGAGCTCTGAAGAACTCCACTGAAGCTCGCAGCACTGTCATCTCTCATTTCTGAACAAAACAAACACTATAAAATCATCCACCATCACCTTTTGAAAAGCACATCAAATTGCATGATGATTTAAAAAGAAATTACACCGTGTCAATGCCAAGTTGTTGAAAGGAGGGGATTGAGATCAGGAGTCCAGTGAAGTTGACAGATATAATGATGTGGTTAGATATCCTGATGATTTTTTGACGCAGATTTTGATGCTGGGCTGGTACACTCTGGCTCTTGCACGCATGCGCATACACACACATTATCATTCTGTCCTCTCTGTGTCTCTATCTGTCTCTCTGTCTCTGTCTCTGTCTCTGTCTCTCTCTCTCTCTCACTTTCTGTATGACTACTTGCACAAAGAGCAGAGTCAAGGTCAGAAAATATAGGAGAGGGGACATCAAGCTCCAGCAGAGGACTTTAAAGTACCCCAGAAGATTTCTTTTGTATTCACAGTTCAAATTGATCAGCAGGCTACATGTATATATAGGGCCAAGGTGTGGACAGGGGTCAATATCATAGAAATTCCTACTGAGAAAGAGTGGAGAGCAAATGTCAGAGTGAACATGGATTGGTCTTTCACATGCCACCCAAATACTTTGAATGAAAGGATGGCATCAAGGCAGGAGTAAGGACTGATCTAAGCAAGTGGTTGTCTCTTCTGTCCTAGTTTTAGGCAGCTCTCCTGGTGAGGGTGGATGAGAGCCAATAGCACTGGGCTTCTCCCCAGAGCTAGGCAGGGCTTTGCAGGTTTTAATGATTATGGCAGAGAGCTTGATCCCCTGGAAAGCCCTTGGAGTCCTAACCCAGCAAAATGCATTGAATCTGACAGGTCAGCATTTACCACCTCTGGTGCCAATGCATGGGAGGAAACAAATTGTTCTACTCATAAGCATCACCTATGAGGGGGTTTGGACTTGCTCTCCTTGTTATATAAAATAATTCTATATTCTGAGCAATAATACTTTAAGTCTGACCCTACATTTTTGCTTTCAATTTTATTTTGAGGTCCAGGTTGTTCTGTTCTAAAGAGTTGGTAGTGAGCGTAATAGTGGGGTTGGGGACCAGATTACTCCAAGTATCAGAAGGACCATATTTTTTTCCTCAGGAGGCTTTATATTTATTTTTCCCCCTGGTATATGTAATTTTTATTATTCATTTTTTCTTATTGTGAAAATATCATACAGAGGGGTTACAATTACATGGGCAAGATAGTGAGTACATTTCTTATCAAGCATTGTTGCCTCTTCCTTTGTTTCCCCTTACCATCCCTTCCTCTCTCCAACCCCCAACCCCCACACCCTGCTACCACCCCCCCAACCCCCCATGCCGCCAAAGTTGTAAAGTTCATTTTTCGACATAACATCTTGTATATCTCATTGTTGCAATGAGATGTATCCCTATTTAAACAGTTTGTTTTTTCCCTTCCCCTCCACAAATTATATCAACATCAAATACAGTGAAAGCAGGGGTTATATTGTGGGGGAGGGACATACAAAGCAACAAACAAATCATCTTGTAAATATGTTGGAAACAATCTCAAGAAAGAAAAAAACATTTGAATCCTTATGTTGGGGTTCATTTCGCCTAACATCAACTTGTCTGACAGTTTCTGTTTGTCTCAGACATATACTAGATATTCCAAATAAGGGAAACCATGGGACCTATATTTCTTTGGGCCTGGCTTACTTCGCTTCATATAATTTTTTTCAAGTCTTTCCATTTCCTAACAAACGGGGCAATGTCATTCTTTCTGATGGAGGCATAGAATTCCATTGTGTGTGTGTGTGTGTGTGTGTATCACATGTTCTTGATCCATTCATCTACTGAGGGGCATCTGGGTTGGTTCCATATCTTAGCTATGGTAAATAATGCTGCAATAAACATAGTCGTG
This sequence comes from Dipodomys ordii, assembly GCF_000151885.1. Lineage (NCBI taxonomy): Eukaryota > Metazoa > Chordata > Mammalia > Rodentia > Heteromyidae > Dipodomys > Dipodomys ordii. The sequence goes on from NW_012267312.1 coordinate 62,545, forward strand.
CTGGTAGCTTTAGTATGGTCTTGTTTGTGTGATCATTTGGGTAAATGAGGCTTTATATTTCTTGTGTACATCTCCAAAGCATTCATATAGACAAAAAGGCAGAGGTTATGGGAAGATCGATTTTAGCTCAATGCAAAAGATAACAGCCTAATTATTAGGGTGTTGGGCTGCCTTCCAATGAGAGCTCCTCATCACTCAGTTTTAAGGCCAGGCCAAAGACTTTTCTAGCAGAGATGTAGAGGGACTCTACATCTACATATGGTTAGTGTCATAGGCTCAGATGTCAGACTACTTGTGTTTGAATCTTAGCTGCTTATTAATGGTGTGATTTGGGGCAAACAACTTATTTTTTCTGTATCTTAATCTTTCATAAACCAGGTATTTCAAATGTACCTACTTACCGAGTTGTTATCACAATTAGATTGATGAGTAAACACAAAGTGTGCATACAGGTTTGTAACATTAAGTAGTATTTCTCCCCTTTCTCCTCTTCTTCTCCCTCTCCTAGCTGCTGTAAGTATTTTAGATTCAAACATAGCATTTCTGGCTTGGATTTTATACTTGGATAGTCAGAGAAGAGAACAAGGACTTGTGGAATATAAATTCATGGTGAAGTACACATTATTATGTGATCAATTCATGAAAACTCTGAAATGTAGGCTCCTTTCCCTCAGGCAGGTGGTGTGGGTTTTTTTTTGTTTTTTTGTTTTGCTTGTTTTTTGAGCAAGGAAATTGTAACTATAAAACAAGGCAGAATTGCATTACTTTTTGGTTTAAAGATTTTAAAATTAGCATCTAGTAGTTGTACGAGGAAGGTTTCATTATCATATATCCATACTTGCATACAAGGTCTCCTGATCACCTGATCTTACTCTCCTAGTCTATAACTCCCTCATCCCTCCTCTCCACTACTCACACAATTTCATTGGGTTTCATGGTTCTATTTACATAATTTTACACAATGTATTTAGAATATGCTCACCACCATTCATCTCATTGTGCTGCTTAAGTCAGCCTATGTGGCATACCATGTAGCAGAACTAAGCTGAGGCATCCTTGAGAGAAAACCTATTGTTCCTCTCCCCAGTATAACCCAAACCATGGCCTATTGCTCTTTACAGTGCAGAACGGGAAAAGCTCGCTTCTCATGTTGCCACCCTTCTCCCACTAGCGGGCACATTTACCATTTGCTCAGAGATGGTCTCCTTACTAAAACAAACAAACAAACAACAACAACAAAACAGTGCCCAGATACAATGTTCCTCAGAGCTGAGACCCCTTGACTCGGACTGTAGGCCCATTTTTGTGATTTACCTATGAGGACAAGAGAGCATGCATTCAATGGTGTTTGTAGAATATCTGTGTTCAAAGAAGCTGATAGATAGAAGCACGGAGACTTTCAAATCATTCATGAGAACTCACATCAGAAAATGGCATACTTCCCAAGTCCCTTGAGATTACTCAGGTCTCAATGAGAAGAAAAAGCAGCTGATAAAGCATTAGGCATTCCCCAAACGGCCCCATTTCTCCTCTGAATTCGTACAAGAAGACCCATATGGTTTAATGTACGGGTTGTTGGAAGCACAAACAAATCTTCCTCTAGAGAGTGAATTCACCTCAGGACCAATTTCTCCTCTGTTTGTACATCTACTATTCATTTAGCAGCACTGCTTGGATAAAGCCCAGAGCCATTTCAACAGCAGTAGGGAGGGACGTCCAGAGAATCGTCATCAGTCATTTAGGCCTGCACTGTTAACAACCAAATCAATAATGTCAGTGCTATGGAGAGCACCTTCACAGCCTAGTTAGGATGTCTGACTTGTCATATTAGAAAGGGAAGATGTTTCTGGAAAGGATTTTTTTTTGTTTCAGGAAATGTTTGTGTGTTATAAATCCACAGGTTTCTGCAACTATCCCTGTTCATAAACATGGACTTATTTATGGATTTAATTTGGGCTGACTAATGGAAGTATTTATCGTTGCTTTTCATATTAAGAGCTGATGTTGATGGGGGTTGTTTTTCCCTCTATCTGTGGGAGGCTGCAAAACTGATGATGTTTTTGGTTGTTTATCTTTTTTTTTTAAGGAAATGTTTACTTTTGGTAGTCTGGGTTCTTTTTTGTACTACAGTTGGAGAACTTTTAATACTTTTAGTTACTAAGTATCTCTAAACTCTTGGGGACAGGGACTTAATCCATCACTGTACTTCCAGAATTTAATGTGGTGATTGGCACATAATGGGCTCTGGTACTATTTATTGAATAATTAGCTGTATGAGGATTAAATAAAGAAAAGAAATGAATAACTTTTCTCAGACTCTTGGGCTGTCCAATCACAGAGAAATGATCTGTCTTTGATTCCAGTCTATAGAGTAGATGTGATTGTCACAATGGTTTTCAGCTGTCTCTAACTCTGTGGTATATTTTTTAAATAGGGTTCATTTTAGACACATATACTCAAGTGTTTCTGAGCTACTTCTGTAAGACATTTCTTTGGTCAGAGTCAGATCTCACCTGATATAACACCACCCCCTGAGAATCCTGATCTTTTCTGAGTAGTGTCTGGGCCCCAGAGTACAATGATTAGGACTAGCATCCTTGGAAGCTCCTTGGTGGGGGAAGGGGTAACATTGCAGGTGATACAGAGTTTTTTTTTTTGTTGTTGTTGGTCACGGGGCTTGAACTCTGGGCCTGGGCGCTGTCCCTCAGCTCTTTAGCTCAAGGCTAGTGCTCTACCATTTGAGCCACAGCACCACTTTGGGCTTTTTCTGCTTATGTGGTGCTGAGGAATGGAACCCAGGGCCTCATGTATGCAAAGCAAGCACTCTACAACTGAGCCACCTTCCCAGCCCAATATAGAGTTCTTAATTGACATTAAGCACATTTATAGATTTGATGCTTAAAAATTCAGGTATGAAATCTCAGCCAGTTCAAATCTTATATTTATAGAATGTCAAACATGGCTACTATTCCATCAATATTGAGGATGCTCTAATATCTATAGCCTTACTTTTTTTTAAATCAAGTTTTCAAAGACATATTGACCACAAAGGGAAGGAGATTGTAAAGAGGGGCAAATTCTTTCTCTTTCTTTATTTTCATTTTGTGGGGAGGTGCTGGTACTGAGACTTGAATTCAGGTCTCATGTGCTTGCTCAACTTTTTTATGTAAAACAATTTTTTTGCTTCTAACATGTTATTTTTAATTTAATTTTTATTGTTAAGGTGATATATAGAGGGGTTACAGTTACACGAGTAAGGTAATAAGTACATGTCTTGTCAAACTTGTTACCCCTTCCCTCATTTTTCACCTACCTGCTTGAATTTTTTGCTCACAGCTGGTGCCCTACCATTTGAGTAAGGTCTCACATCCAGATTTTGCTGGTTAATTGGAAATAAGAGTTTCACAGACTTTTCTGCTAGGGCTGGCTTCAAATCAAGATCCTTAAATCTCAGCTTCCTGAGTATCACTTGAATATGAAATGTAACAAACAGGCTTATGTGTCAGAGGTTTGATTCTTAAATAGAGGCATTATTTTGAGTTGTTTGGAAAATTTTAGAAGGTGGGGCTTAGCTGGATGAAATAAATCACTGGAGACCCAAATTTAGATGAACTAATCCCCAGATCTTCTTTGTCTCCCTGCATCCTGTCTGCTGAGGTGAAGACTATTTTCCTTCACATACTCTGACCACCATGATGCTCTGCCCAAGCATATGGGTCCAGCAACCATGGACTAAACCTCTGAAATCATGAGTTTAAAAAAATTTTCTCTCTTTAAGTTGTTTGTATCAGATGTTTTTTGGTCGCAATATAAGATGCCTCCATCAGAAAGAATGGCATTGCCCCATTTGTTAGGAAATGGAAAGACTTGGAAAAATTATATTAAGTGAAGTAAGCCAGGCCCAAAGAAACATAGGTCCCATGGTTTCCCTTATTTGCAATAACTTGTATATGTCTGAGTCAAGCAGAAAAGGTCAGATAAGGTGATGTTAGGGAAATGAACCCTAAGATATGTATTCAAATGTTTTTTTTTTCTTTCAGGTGATTGTTTCTAACACATTTATAAGATTATTTCTTTGTTTCTTTGTATGTCCCTCCCCCATGGTATAACCCTGCTTTCACTGTATTTGATGTTGGTGTAATTTGAGGAGGGGATGGGCAAAAACAAATCGTTTAACTAGGGATACAGGTGGACCCATTGCCACAATGAGATGTACAAATTGTTATGTTGAAAATGAACTTTACAACTTTGGTGGGGGTGGGGAGGAGGGTTGGGGGGGGGGGGGGGGTAGGATGGGATGGGAAGGGGAAACAAAGGAGGAGGCTACAATGCTTGATAAGAAATGTACTCATTACCTTGACCATGTAATTGTAACCCCTCTGTATGGTACTTTCACAATAATAAAATAAAATAAAAAAGAAAACTGTTCCCTTTTCTCTTTATACACTGATGATCTCCATTCTCAGCACTGTAAATCTCCCCGTTTACACATCTAGCTCATACCTCTCTTCTGGGCTAAAACTGGATTTGACTTCTTTACTTGGGCATATCATAGGCAATTTCAACTGAAGAGATCTAAAACTAATTTTTTTTATTTTCCTCAAACCTGTTTCATCGTAAGTCTTTATCACCTCAGTAAATAGAACCAAAAGTTGTTCACACAGAACACCCTGAGAGCCATCCTTAATCCTTCATCCTGACATCAAATCCATCATCAAGTAATTTCGATTTTACCTCTGAAATACATCTCAGTTCTATTCATTTCTATTTCTGCTGCCATCATCTTAATCCCTCTCACCATATTCTTTCAAGATAACTCTCAGTACCTTATAACTGGTATGCCTGTTTCCTTTCTACTCTTGTCATCTTCAGCTTGTTTCATACTGCAGGTTCATCACACCATATGCCATTTCACAGGCTCACCAGTGCAGGTATTCTTTGACAGGCTTCTTAAGTCATGCATACTTTCAAAGACCCAACAGTTTATATATAATTCCATAGGTCTATCAGCTCCTAGACTTGCCAATAAAGTAAACTCCTCAGCTTTGTCCTGTACCATCCACTCCTCAGTCAGTAACTTTCAGCTATATTTTGTCCTGTTTGTTCAGAGACTGGCTCACATTATTCCATTCATCTCACTCTTCATATGACTAGGCTTGTCTTTAGAATTCAGCTTATGTCATTCTTTTCTGATAGGTCTTCCTAAGCCACAAAGTTCTCATCATTATTTTCTCAATGGAGTCGATTCTTTGTCTTCAGGATGTTTGCCACTATTCGTAGATATGTAGTAATACTAATCTCCTATTTCGGGGGAGGCAATATGCTAAGTGCTGGAACTATGAATATTTATAAAGATAGATCCTCACTGAATGAAAGTACAATTTTAATAGGACAAAAAGAGGTTGGCAAATACAGTAGTAGACATGTCAGACTATCATCCTTAGATATTCTACTTTCCTTTTCCCCTCTAGTGATGGAATTTATTTCCAATGGAAAAAAGATAACAAAGGCCAGATACACAGTCTCCTTTGCAGGTAGGTATACCTATGTGACCAGTTTTGACAGGAGATGTTCGAGCAGGTTGGGCTTCTGAAATGTAGTGAACTATCACTCTTCCCTTATTATCTTGATGCAATTCCTGCAATGTGGCAGCCATTTTATGACATGGCATGATGGTCCTAAAGAACAAGCTAAAGGCTTAAAGTAGTAAAATAGAAATATGGAAAGACACTGGATCCCTAATGATCCTGTTGAGACACAGAACCAATATTTTTCTTCTGAATTTTTCTTAATAAATTTTTTCTTGTGAAAATACCATACAGAGGGGTTACAATTACATGATCAAGGTAATGAGTACATTTCTTATCAAGCATTGTTGCCTCCTCCTTTATTTCCCCTTCCCATCCCTTCCTATCTCCCCCCCTCACCTCCTCCTAATTTTTCTTATGTGAAAAAGTGATTGCTGATTGTTCAGCTTTTCATTATTTATCTTGCTCCTGCAAGTTGAAGCCTTTACTCTGATATGAATGTTTCTTCCATGGCAACAATAAAGCCAATGCAGTTCTCTAGGATGAAAGATACCCCTGAGTCTGGTGTCTGCACAATTTTATGGATTACTTTTTCTATTATTGAGGTGTATGTGTGTGTGTGTGTGTGTGTGTGTGTGTGTGTGTGTGTGCACATGTGCATGCCCATATGTGCACACTGGAGAAAAATGGGCAAGAAAGTCAATCCACTACTGAGACTTGAAGTCTAAACTGTAAGATGGCTAGATGTAATAAAGCACTAATCCTCTATTAGGCTCTGAAAATCTAGGTGTTATGATTTAGTGGTGTTTTCATTATTTCCAACATTCAGACTTTGTTTCCTTTGAGGCATCACAAAAGCTTTCACAGAAACAGAGAATGAATGTCATACAGGATACTGAAATGCACAAAGCAAAGAAAAATGTACAGTGAAGTAGTCATTAATGGAATGTGGGAAGGGTGTATGAAAAATGTTAAGTAATCATTAAGGTGTTAGGAATGTCTCTATGAGAGGAAGAAATCTGTGAACCAAAGGCTGAAGCTAAGACAATGATACCTCATCCAGCCAGATCCCATCATTAGTCCTATATATCATTGCTTTTGAATTTTAACATGGAAATGCAAGTGCCTTCCTGAAAAGCACTGGAGCTCATTTAAAATCAATGTGGTATCATGATCTACATGCTTGGAGAATAATGTATTTAACTATGTATGTAATATATTTAAAGATATTCCTTCAAATTCTGCTTTCTCAGGATGTTTGTGTAAGAAGCTAAACCCTATTATGGTTAGCCACATTATTCTTTTCAATAAGGTTTAGAAGTAGGTGATAACATCATTATTTTGTATAGAAGGAAACTGAAGATAAATCTCTAGTTAGGGCAGAATCATTACTTGAACTTTTTAAATTCTAAAGCTTTGCTCATATTTGCTAATACTTGATACTGGTAATATTACAATAGTCTTTTAAGAACAGGTGATATCTATTTAAAAATTTGATGATCACGTCTGTACACAATTTGAGAAACAGGAAATTATTTGAAGAATAACTGAGATGGGGAGATTGTGATGCGAAGACTGTTATGTGACTAGACTTCTGATGAAAAGGTGTATAGGGCCCAGCTCCTCTTCCCTCAGGTTTATAACCTCTTTGGAGAAAGACCTTGACAAAATATGATCCCTCCCATCATCCACCCACTCTTGTGCCACTGATGACATTTGAAATTCATTTATCAAATAATCAATCCAGTCTTCTTTTTTTGGGGGGGGGGTCCGGTCGTGGGGCCTGAACTCTGGGCCTGGGCACTGTCCCTCAGCTCTTCAGATCAAGGCTAGCGCTCTACCACTTGAGCCACAGTGCCACTTCCGGCTTTTTTCTTTTTGCTTATGTGGTGCTGAGGAATTGAACCCAGGGCCTCAGGCATGCAAGGCAAGTGCTTTACCACTGAGCCACTTTCCCAGCCCCAATCCAGTCGTCTTAAATACTACCTTACATATATTTTTGAAACCGGGGAGTAAGGAAGTGACATTTCTTAAAGTAATGTAGTTTTCCTCCTAAAATTTAATGTATATTTATTTTTCTATACTTTAATACAAGTTTATGTTGACTTGATATGTATTATAGTGAATAGGAGTTAGATTTTTAATTTTGGCACTAAATGTAAATGAGGGTCTAAGGCTTGGTAAAGTTCTTGTCCAGCATGTGCAAGGTCCTGGATTTCTCCACCACTAGGACTATAAAAAAAGAAGACAGAGAACAAGGGATCATTTAATTTTTGTGAGGTGAGGTGGGTCCTTTGATTGTTCTAACTCAAGATCTTGTGGGGTTTTTGTTGTTGTTGTTGGTTGTGGGGCTTGGACTCTGGGATTGGGCACTTGTTCCTTAGCTCTGAAGAGCTCAAGGCGAGGAGAGCTCTACCACTTGAGCCACAGCGCCACTTCTGGTTTTTTAGTGGTTAATTGGAGATAAGAGTCTCAAGAAATTTCCTGCCTAGGCTGGCTTTGAGCCATAATCCTCAGACTTCAGCCTCCTGAGTAGCAGCTAAGATTACAGGCGTGAGCCACTGGTGTCCGGCAAGATCTAGTTTTTAAATTTCTTCTTTCATTTCTATGAATGTCTTTTAGTAAACAATTCCTACCTCCATCCATTTTTTCAAAACTTTGATTTAAATTAATCAGAGTTGATTGTTGCTGTTTGCAACTGAAGGCTGACAGCCTCTGTTGGTTGTCTACCTCAGTTCCTACAGTCTTTTCTGTCTACCTATATTTCCCCTGGTGGTCATAAGATACAATCCTGTTCAGTGATATTTAGATGGAAGCATTTTGAAGATCTCTGACATCATGATAAAAATGCAGACTGTCTTTTCCCACCATCTATTTTTGCTGTATTGGAATTTGACCTCAAGGCCTTGCACTTGCTAGGTTGATGCTCTGTCACTTGAGCTACGTCCTTAGCCCTTTTGGCCTCAGTTATTTTTCAATTCGAGATTCATGTTTTTGCCCTTGGTGGTCTGTATCATTATTCTATTTATGCTTTCCATGTAGCTGGGAAGCTACATGGGAAATCCCTCCCCATTATACCTAGTTTTTATTAGTTGAAATGGGATCTCACCAACTTTTTCCCTAGGCTGAACTCAAATTGTTGATCCTTTTCATTTCAGCCTCCTCCTTTTTAGGATTTTAGACATGAGCCACTGTTATTTTTTTTTAGCCATGATTTTGCTGTGTAGCTCATATTAGCTTTAAACTAGAAATCTTCCTACTAAGATCATAGGTGCATTCCACACTCTCTTTTGTCCTGTCTTTTTTAAAATCTTGTGTGAATAGTGATTAGCGGTATGGTGGCTATGTCACGACTATGAGATGAGAAGCTTGAGGAAACCTCAATGAAAACTGTGGCAGTGACAATCATGACATTGGTGAATGTATAGCATCTTACTTCCAACCATTGTAATACTAGAGGCAAATAAGGCTTGATTTAAGCTCTCATAACTCATTTTTGTGATTTTAACTGATATAGAACACCAACTAATAAAATGGAGATTTGGAAAAAATGAAAAAAATATCCTCCATTCAATATAGAACAATTGAAAGGGATGGGAATGTGAAGAAAAGAAGAAATAACCAGACAAATTTAGACCTATTACGTGTATGTGATCACTTCTTTTGCTATTGCTGGTGACTAGGCTTACACTGAAGTAAATCTTGTAGTTGATCCTAATTTAGAAATGAAGGATGTTGACTCCAGGAAATAGTCAGACTCTGCTACCATATTCTTGGCTCCTAATAAATATATGTGCATTTGTTGTGAGAAGGATATAGCTGAATATCATTCATTGTACTTAGACAAAAGAAATCACAGAATTTTCATGTCTTTCCATAATGCACTATCAACACTCACAAATTCTCAGAAAAAGGTTAATGGTAGAAATGCTTTCCCCTTTTTTGCTAACTGATTAAATAACTCATAGGCATATGTATAACAGTTCTAAAGAAAATTGTCCAAGGACTGCAATATTTCTTTTTT
>NW_012267312.1:72319-101998 GCF_000151885.1 Dipodomys ordii
AGACAGACAGACAGACAGACAGACAGACAGACAGACAGACAGACAGAGAGTGTTACTCATGTAACTGTAATCCCTCTGTATATCTTTAATATCTTTACAATAAAATAAAATTTAAAAAAGAGAGTGAAATACATGAGACTCCTCTTTGGGTCCCCTCTCCAAATGAGTCTTATTACTTTAGTCTCACAGCTTCCCATTCAATTTCAAATAAACTTACTTTGTTTACCTTAAAACAAAGAGAGAGATGGAATCAAATTACATTAAGAAAGGAAACTGGACTTAAGGTTTGTCCTATGAAAATCAACACTTGTGGAGCTGGGAAGGTGGCTCAGTGGTAGAGCGCTTGCCTTGCATGCCTGAGGCCCTGGATTGGATTCCCCAGCACCACATAAGCAAAAGCAAAAAAAAGCCGGAAGTGGCGCTGTGGCTCAAGTGGTAGAGCACTAGCCTTGAGCTGAAGAGCTGAGGGACAGCGCCCAGGCCCAGAGTTCAGGCCCCATGACCGGACCCATAAAAAAAAAAAAGAAAATCAACACTTGCAAAATTTTAGGGCTTCAGTTCTGATGGGGCTACTTCATTTGCAACATACTGATTAAGTAGTTGACTTTTTTTTCCCCCTCAATCAGAGCTAAGGGTAGTTGACTCGAATTAGGACGTCATTGACTATGGGCATTTTATTTCCTTGCTGATGTCAGAAAGATGAGTTTTCAGTAGGATGTGGGTTCAATTTTCATTTAGTCTCACTGAGAGCCCCAAATGAGGTCTCAGGAGGACTCAAAATTTTTGATGGAGTACATGTGTCTTTGCCCTGTACACTGGGCATATCCAATGACAATGCAACTGTTAGAGAAATAAGCTTTCTATTCCCAATCCAGGGGAGAAGGAGACCAGGCCTGAATGATCATTTATGGTGATTGAATTGCCTTCTAACATGGATGCCTTGCTTGCTTGTGGACTTTATGGGCAGTGCTTTCAAAGAACTGACCAGTTCATCTCTTTAACGGTTGCATCTTTCAGAGATTCTATTGTCTCCTTCATAAATGCTGTAAAATTGAGAAATGTTGTTTAAGCAAAATGCAAATGTGCTTCTGACTTAGGAAGAGGGCATAGCTATTTGCAACAGCCTGAGATGGAGAGGGAGAGAGAACAGGATGGCACTTTCAGAATCATGACACAGAAAATATGATGCAAAAGCATGAGGCTGACGAGGTTATGGCAAGGATAATTAATAAGTGATTCCCAAAGAAAATGTGAAAGTCAGGGATATGCATAAGTTCAGAGAACCTGAGATTTATATTATGAATGAAGATAGCAGATTTTACAAAAAAAAAGGATCAGTTTTTTTAAAGTATGGACAAAAAAATTAATAAAGATATAAAAGGGGTCAATTGGCTCTGTCTAGGGAAGAGGAAGTATAACTTGAGTTATAGATATACTAAGAATAATGAATAATAGCTGGTACTGATTATAGCTAAAACAGAAAGAAAATACTAAAACACAGCTAATGCTATGATACAACACACATAGTATATATAGTGCTATGAAGAATTAAATGTTTCCATCTCACTGAATCCTTACTACAACCTGTGTTATTATCACCATTTTACTGATGAGGAAACAGGTGTAGTACATAACTTGCCTGATGTTACAGGGAAGATAAATGATGTTATTGGGATTTGAATTGAGAGCCTGGAAGAATAAAATCATTGCAATGTAGAACTTCAGAATTTAATGAGCAATAGGAATTTTACAACCTAGTAGACTTTCTAAGCATAGAAAGAGTGTGTGCCAAGGCATGAAGCAGCAGAAAGAAGTGATATTAGGGTTAGGGGCGAAACAACAGTCAAGGTGGGGCATGGAGGGTTTGGGAGAGAAGGTTAGATGGGTAGATTGGCCCAAATTGTCAGTTCATGGATACCAAGTTGGAGGCAAAGAATAGCCCTAGGTATAGAAGATTTAAAAAAAAGAACAAGGGAGATCTGAGAGAGGAAAAAGAGAGGCAAAGAACGGCCAGACAAGTACGGATGGATATGATGGAGGGTGACAGAGAAGAATTTGGGTTGATCCCAACTTTTCTAATTGCAGTGGTGTCATTAATAGAGGCAACAATACAAAAGACAAAATATATTTGACTGTAGTACGATTTGTAGGAAACATAATCATTTTTATAGCTCATACCAGATCTGGAATAGTAACTCAGTTCTGGATAACTTGTGTTGAAAGAAATCATTGGTAACTCTTGCAGAGAAAGACCAAAAGGAAGGAAGAGGTCTTGGCAGTAGGTATTATAAGAAACAATGAGAGAGAAGCAGAAAATTCAAATTGAATTGAAAATATTTACAAGAGCATTGTTTAGAGTGTATCCTCTGAACTCATGTTTGTCGTGGTGTATACACCAGTGATAGAAGAGCCAAGTTTTCTTTAGCTCTTTAATTCAGCAGAATGATAAACAGGCAAACAAAGAGAACCCATCTTGTTCATGATAGCATGAGAAAAGATGCTTGGAGAAAGCAAATATTTAAAGACATAGAAAAGTGACATTTCTCTTTGACTCTAGTGAGCACAAACAGATCAATATATAGAAAATTCAGGAAAGCCAATTTCTATTTATTACGGGGACTTAGAAACAGCCAGAGCTACTCAAACTGGATTTGAATAATGAATGGAAAAGGATTTTATAGGGCAGAGTCCCATATTTGGAGGAAGATGAATGATTCCCAATCACTTTCAATTATTACACTGCAAGGAAAAAGCATAAGGCAGATTACACTACTTGAATCCGACTTTATATTCCAGAAAGCACAATTTTTCTGACTGTTTGTTTCTTTATCTATGAGTTTAGATTAGCTACTGCTAAGGTTTTTCTGTTGCTTTAAAAAGAACAATGATTTTAGTCATTGTTGGAAATATTTATTAGATGTCAACGTGTAATGTTTTCTTTTGAGACGAGGTCTTGCTTTGTAGCTCAGACTGGACTCAAATTTGCCTTCCTCTCACCTTAGCCTCCTGAGTCCTAGTATTACAAGGTTATTCCACTATACCGGGCTGAAATATTTGTTTAATAGGATATGAAATAGAAACCTTGCTCAAAAATTTCAGGAGAAAAGTCACTACTAAAACTGCACTTAAGGCTGCAGGTCTACCTCAGAAGTAGAGCAATTGACTATTACATTCAAGGCTTTGGACTTACATAATATTTATCTTGCTACAATGAGTTTGTATTTCAGTGTCAGCAAACATTTACTAAATAGTAATAAGCAAGTGAGCTAAGCACTTAATATTAAATTTTAGAATAACTCTGTAAACCAGACACTGGTGGTTCACACCTGTAATCCTAGCTTCTTAGGAGGCTGAGATCTGAGGGTTCTAGCTCAAATCCAGCCCAAGCAGGAAGATCCATGAGACTCTTATCTCCAATTAACCACCAAAAAGCTTGAACTGGAGCTGTGCCTCAAGTGGTAGAATCCCAGCCTTGAGCTGAAAAGGTAAGGGGGAGTGCCCAGGTCCTGAGATCAAGCCCCAGTAGTGGCACAGGAAATAGGAGAGCAAAAAATAAAAAAACAAAACAAAACAAAAACTTGGTAAGATGAGCACTTTTCATAGTTGGGGAAACCAAGACTTGAAGTGGTTGTGACCTTTTAATGTCACACAGTTTCTAAAGACTGCATAGAAATTAGTAAACTTTTTTGGTACAGTGTTATAAAGCAATTCTTTGAGGCTTTATAGAACATATGAGTCCTCATCATAATCTTCTGTGTTCTTGTGCATTTTCAAAAAATAAGTAAAAAGTACTTTTAGATACCTTATTACAAAGCAAAAAAGAAAAATAAGAACCTAAATTTCACCAGGTAGGAGAGTACATGCCTGTAGTCCTAGCTCTTGGGAGGCAAAGATCGAAGTATCAGGAGTTCAAGGCCAGCCTGAACTACCCAGACATTGTGCCAAAACAATACTAAAGAAAAAAATAAAAAAAACCGTTCAAATGCATGGCGGATTTGCTCTGAGACCTGTAGTTTGCTTGTTCTTGTCTTGCTCTCTTACTACAACATCAGATTATTTTCCCCAAATTAATATTTACTAAGGTCTTATTAAAGGACGAGCACTGTGCTAAACACTTTTCATGCATTATCTCATGTAATCCTCACAAGCAGCCTCTGGGCTCATTTTATACCTCAGTGCTATAGATGGAAAACAGGCTTAAAGAGTTTCCCTAGCACACTGAGTGCTACAAAGCTAGCAAGTGGCAGAGCGATGTGAGTCTGCAGGCTGTTCTGCAAAGTGTACATTGGACAGAGAGGGACTAGTATGAGAAGGTTGGTGTGCAGAGTATGGCCATATCCTAGGCAATTATAGCATGAGGTGAAAGACATTATAGCTTCATAATCAACTGGATGTGCCAATTCACTGGATCTCAGGCAGGCAGGATTAGTGGATGACCATTCTGAGAACAGAAATAAAGAACTATAGGTTGAGTTTGAGGGAATATCTCAGAAAGAATGATACAGCTTGGGCCATATCTCTGACTACATGAGTAACTGGTTGTATGAACACAGGGAAGTAATTTGAATTCTTTGGCTTTAGATTCCTGTTGGCAAGCAAAGAGGGGGTATCAATAGCCATCCAAACCACCTAGTAAAATTGGAAAGGAAAACAAATGCTAATATTGTGCAGAAAAGATATAGAAAGATTGCTTTTAGAATTGTCAGAAAATAAATTTGAAAGCTTTTAATATTACGCACCGAAGTGAATGTTTGAGAGCAAATGAAGCTAGAATTATAATGAGAAACATAACAGTTTTATAATCTTGCTTCTCTGATAAAGTGTCAGAGAATAAGAATCCTGCTATTTTAACATGCTATATTTATATGATGGCAACACTGAACTTGATATGAACAGAAGAAAATCATTTCTGATGACAACACAAAGTATCTTGATCTGTTTTCCAATTATGTGATTCATTTTAATGATTTTTAACAAAACAGCATAGCTAGATCACCCATGACACTAAATCTATGATTGAGAAATAGTATCAATAATAAAAATCCTAGTTTTATGTACATGAATAAAAACTACCTATATAATTTTCAATCAGGAAACATATTCCAAGTTGGATATCAAGGAGCTTTTGAAAATCATTCCTTTACTAAACATCAATGCTCCCCAATATTGAGTATTGAAAGAAAAGCCAGAATGGTAGAAAAATACAAATCAAATACACTTCTGAGAAAAATGGAAGCCACTGAAATGATGCCAATTAAAGAGAAATCTTTTTGTAGGGCAGAAAACATTGTGAATGAGATCATCTTTTGTGACTCCACCTATTCTTGCATTTCTCAAATTCTATTTTGGAATCACTGTCTATGCTCATTGCCTAAAATAGCCTTTCCTGTGATTCTTCAGTGATCTTATGAAAATGAAAATATAGATCAAGCTGTTTTGCAGAGTACTGATTAGACATGGGTAAATGTTTATACCAAACAGTTCATGGAGAGAGAGACTTATTCTTTCAAAGATCATACAATGAAAATTGTAGACTGATTGAAACATGATTTTATATGCCAGTATAGGTTGATGAATAATGCATTACTGAAATTCTCCCCTTCTTTCCCTCCCTTCCTTGTTCAATTCTTTCTTCCTCCATTTCCATCTTGACATGTATAGACAGTTTCTTCTCCACTCCCCCTTCCATTTTAAAGTAAATCCAGGGTAAAGTAAATCCAGATAAAGTGAAAGTAAAGTAAATTCAGGTGCTTCTATTTCTAAAAATCTCAGAGTGGCATGCCTAAATATAGTGCCTCAACAATGTTATACAAAAATTAAGGCATCTATATATGATACATCAATTTTTCACTTCTTATATATGAATGAATGTACCTTTTATACATTCCAGACTGTGTTTTCTAGCCAAAGCCTTCATTTGCAACTCTGACATGGCAAGCTGCTGTTTTCTACATTTCATTTGTGCAGGCAGGGCCTGCTGAATATCAATATATAACTTCCCTCTACAATCATCCACCACATGGATGCATTTCTTGATTAGTCAATATATATTCTGTGGGTTACATTCTGCAAATTTAAACACGGACAAAATGCAATCGATATAATCCGTAACTCTGCACAGATGTCTTGAAGAGATTGGACAAATCAGTCACCAGGAGACTGAATGTCTACAAATTGTAAAATGCATTTGGATGGGCAAGTCAGGAATGAAGTTTTTAAAAAAAGAAGTAAAATTTAAAATTTGTGATTTCATTTTGACCATAGGATAAAGTCAAAGAATAACTGCAGTCAGCAATTTACTTCTAACGATGGCAAATGCAAGAGGCCCTGTGTATATAGGAGGAAAGGCGCAATAAATGTAAAAAGAAACAGAAGGGAGAATCCTGCTGAATGATCTTCAGATGAAAAGAATCAATGAGAAATATCCAGCTGTGGTAAAATGCGTTCAAATTGCCATTTATGCAATTGATGCATGGAATAGGTATTCCTCAGTGCAGAGAGTGCGAACAGAACATTATTATGAAACAGAGCGGGATCTTTGGCAAATTACCAATGAAATACCCTTTTCAATACTAAGGGAAATGGAGGGTGAGGAATAATGTCAATTAGATGGAAGTGCATGCTACTGGAGAGAGTTGGTACTATTCCTGGAAAAGAATAACCATCATACTAAGGAACCCTGAGAGTTCTGGGAAATAATAACCACAGAAGCAATAGTTATTGATTTAAATTAACACTTTGCTTGTGTTTAAGAAGTAAGTAATGGGTACAATCTTATCATAGGGGAAGAAAATTAATATGTATGAGCAGCAGTGATATTGAAAATGCTGTACCTGACCACTAGTAGGAAATGGACACAGAACAATCAGGTATAGGCAGTGATCAGCTAGATCAGCCTTAAAAAGGTTTAAAATGAACAGTGTCCTTCTATCGTTAAACACTGACTGACTGTCAGGGCCTGACGGCCTGATTGATAAATCCATATGAGAATTTCCATTGCATATTGCTCGGCACTTCTCCGGCCCTAAAATAGAATTTTAAATTCCAAAACAATAAAAAGCAATAGAAATAGTTTCAAAATCCCACCTTCTAAGGAATCACCTGTATATGACTTTTGGCAAACTATTGCCAATTGCGTATAATTGATAAGAAATAAGAGAATCTGATTACTAAGGAAGAAGTACAAAATATAAAGGGGAAAAATTAACATGGAAGGCATTGTCCCAAATGGTTTACTTAACTAAAATTAGAACAGTAAATAATCAGCAATAATGGATGTAAATAGGTTTCCACCCATGGATTTAAGTGCCTTTTCGAAACACTTTTTGAAAGTTAAAAGACCACAATAGTAAAAGCAATTCATAACCATTTCCTAAGGGCTCTGCAATCATTCTATACAACATCTCAAAAGTACTATTGAGAATCAAAAATTCCAATAATAGGTGGTGTGCTTTGAACAGTATTAAAATAAAAACACAAGAGGGGAATGATGACAGGTATAGACCTATGTCTAGGGAAGATTTAATAGCTAAAAGTTGTCATAAATTACTAAGCTAACAAAAAGTACCTGAAATTCAACTTTACAATACAAATGTGTACAATCCTTCCAAGCCAACATCAACATGAGCTCCTGAGGATTGAAACATTAGTTTCAAATTAGTGACTAACTAAAAAATGTAAATTATTTCCATTCATTGAATACAGATTTACAGAATGTCTAAGTAAAAGTGGACTGTGTTAGAAAGATTTGAATTTTAAGATATGTAATCTAGGGTAATTAAAACACAAATAAGCATGTAGGAAGAATTGATATAAGAATAAGCTAACTTCACCTGGAGGAATTACGGAAGGAAGGGCCAATGATACAATATGGTCATGATGCTCAGTTTAGTGAATTTGTGCTCTAGGTGGAGGAAATAATGGCAGCAATGATAATAATAGACAGCATTTATTGTTTCCATGGCTCAAGAATCTTTATAAGATATGCGATTTTAACTTTCTAAATGCCTCATGAAACTGGTTGTATATTCATTTCATTTTTATGATAAGGAAACCAAGATAGAGAGAAAACTCAAGATCATATATCTATCTATCAAAGGGGGGAATGGATCAGAACTAGATGTGTCTGAGAGCAGAACCTGGGTTCCTATAATGTCTTTCGACAAACAGAACAAAACAGAGATGAATGGGATAGTTTAGTTGGAGTTTGGCTTGCGAAGGGAAAAGTAGGGGTTCATTTGGAAAGGATAGTCTGGAAAACACATTTAAGCATTTCCATTTCAGAGGAAGGGTGAATAAATGCAGACATGATATCCAGTAGACATTATGTGAAAAATAAATTACGAAACTTGTGGGCAGGACTTGAAGGAGAAAACTGGGGGAAAGAGAAGGAAGGGATGACATTGTCCAAATAGAATTATACTCATTACCTCACTTATGAAATGACAGCCCCTCTGTATAACACCCAAATAACAACAATACATTATATTTAAAAACATAAAAAGGAAGTTATTCTCATCCAAGACATTCATCTCTAGAAATTTCATACTTGGCCATCAAATATACAGCAGATACACCAAGAGAATACAGTGTTGTCATCATAGTATTCCATAAATATCAACATCCATAAAAATAATACTCAGAAGTTCTTAAATTCCACTGCTGATGAAATTAAGTTACCTTTAATATCATAGAAAAAGAAATATTTTAAAGTTTACTTGTGATCCTTCATCTTACCTTTTTTATTAACTCAATGTGCAGCTCAAGTCTTTTATAGTATAATTTTATTGAACTCAAGAATGGATTTGCCATTAGTTCCATGACTCCCATTTTTTTCTTTTGACTTTATTGCTAATGTACAAAACATTTAACCAGCAGACAGGCCCGATAAAAAAGTTGTTACATTTTAAAACAGAATAACACTAGATATAATAAAACAAACAAAAAAATCTCCAAAGTGGTCAAACATCTTTCTCTTTAACAATAATAGCACAACTTGCTATCCTTTGTATATGGAAACTGCATCCCTAGGATATCAGCTTTGCCGTAGTTTCTTTGGAAAGAGAAATAGGACATAAATCCAATCCTGTTCTTTTGTTCTAAACCCTCACTAGTAATAGCATATATTTATAAGTCATTACAGGAAAAATCATGTGTCCTACAAAGGTACTGAATCTGGCATTGTGTTCATGGCATAAAATTAAGATGCTGAAAAACAAAGAACTTTCAAAGAGCTGCTCTATCTATCTATCTATCTATCTATCTATCTATCTATCTATCTATCTATCTATCTATCTATCTATCTATCTATCTATCTATCTATCTCAGCACCTGGGCACTGTCCCTGAGCCTCTCTGTGCTCAAGGCTAGCACTTTACCACTTGAGCCACAGCACCACATCTGGCTTTTTTTTTCCTGAGTAGTTTATTGGAGAAAAGAGTCTCATGGACTTTTCTGTCCAGGCTGGCTTTGAACTGTGATCCTCAGCTATCAACCTCCTGAGTAGGTAGGATTACAGGCGTGAGCCACCAGCGCCTGTCTGCTTTCTTTCTTTTGTCACTCTCTCCACTGCAAAATGCCTCCTGAAGCTTGGAGACACAAATGATGTTTGTGCTTTTGATGTAGTATCTTCATGTTAGCATTTCTCATCCAGAGAAAGGCATCTATGCCATTATTTTTCTTTTGGTTTACTTCCTTTGGGTGTTTTAATGACTGCTTTGTAGAGCCCATCAAGGAGCTAATAATTGTACATAACATCACAGCACTTTGCTTAAGGGAAATAGCTTATTCCCTGTATGTACTATTCAGCAGGTTGTACTTTCTCTTCAGTACCCCCTTATGAGCCATGGGGTGGGATGAGTCTTCATTACATTGGGGACTTCAATACATTTCCCTACTCTCCGGTGGGGAAATGGGAACAGGTGCCATGATTTAGTAGCCTCACAAACTACAGTGGTTATTTGCTAAGATATCGTTGGAAACTGTTCAGTCCACTCTAACATGCATATGGATATAAAAGATTGGTAATAACTACTGAGATACTTTCTCTATCCCTGGGCACTAATACAAACCAATCATCTTCCACATTGCCACACATAAACAGATTCTCCTTACCAAGTAAACGCAATGTAGGGCAGGTGCAAAGTCCCTGTGGATAAGTTGTAAGATGAAACTTGGAGAACTTTCACTCAATTTAGGTGTTTCAGAGCAAAGAATGATTTAAATTTCTTAGACCATTAAAAAAATGGTGTCCATCTTTGATTCTTCATGTAAAGAACACAATCATAACTCAGCTGCTGAGTGTGGTGGCACATGGCTATGATCCCAGTAGTTAGGAAGCTGAGGTAGGAGAATCACCAGTTGGAGGCCAGCCTGGGTCAACAGTGAGTTCCAGGCCTGCTTGGGTTACAGAGCAAAATCTTGTGTAAAAAAAGTATGCAATTTATGATCTGGTTCACATGGAGCTTTAATGGTGAATTTCAACCTTACATTTTCCTCTAGTCCCTAAATGTGCACACATCCCCTTTTTTACTACAGAACTCGGCAGTAGTAGGTATGATAAAAATGGTTGCTGAGAAGCAGAGCTTGCTGCATTGTGCTTCTGGCGAGAAACAGTTGCACAGTATTTAAGGAGTTGTTCATTATGTAATGGGAACTTTGTGCTTAGAACAGCTCCACAGGGAGAAGCAATATAGCTAGATGTAAAAATGTTCTCCATTTCACAATGCAGAAGTTTAATTTTTGCAGTATAATTTCCTTTCTACTGTCATATTTTTACATGTTGGGGAAGGGCTCCCAGGAATTCCCAGTTGAGTTTTTTGGCCCCCTGTCATCTCTTTTTTGCTCTGCTTCTACCTCTCAGAGTTGGAGTGAAGGAGGGGGAGGAGGAGACAAAACAATCCTTTCTTATTTTGTTCTCCACCATAGTTTGTGAGTTTAGAATCATGGAGCTTATGTACCAATACCAATCGCTTAACAATTCTAGAAATTTTACTATGTAAGGTGGAGGTACTTTAAAAGCCAAATGAGAAATACAGCCTAACTAGGGTTGAAAAATGTTCCATTAACTTATGTGAATTCATTATTTCTTACTTATAGTACCTGTTCACTCCTTATAACACAGCAATTTCTCTACCTACTGCCTCTCACAGGTAGTAATAGAGACCCCAGCATAGCAGAAGCACGATAATGAAACATATCTCCAACAGAGTACATTAGTATTTACTGGAGCTTAGGCTCTCATTAGGTTTTCTTAGTCTGTGAGGTGTTTTATTTGCATTTTTGTAATGCTTTATAAGTGCTAGTATCAATGTTATGTTTAAAAGTAGAGAAAAGCAAGAATATTGTTTTAAGAAAAGACATGCCAATTGCTATGGCAACCCAAGAGAAATAACTTATTACAGAAGGGTATAGATTGCCCACTAGTATACATCACTTTGAACTGACAAGGAAATGAACATTTAAAAATTCTTTGAGAACCAATTCTCTTTGTAGATAGAGGAGGTCCTGTATTGTCTATAAATGACAAGATCATAGAGTCTTAAGAATAGATATCTCATCACAATTCTCAGGTATACAGTAATTCTCTGTAAAATACCCTTGTGGCAAAGATTGGTGATTGCATTCTTATATTCCTCCTTCATTCACAACAATAAAACATGATTATTTTTGGTACACAGATGTTGGAAGTAGAGTTTACTTTTTAGCCTCACACGAGGCATGTATAATCATATGACATTGTTTTGGTGGAGGAATTATTAGCAGATACCACAGTTGAGAGTTTTTCTTAAACCACTGATGGTACTTGTGTATTGTACTTTTTCCCTTCCTCCATCTTTCTAGAGACTGGAACAATGGCTGGAGCTACAGCAGATATATTTCATTACTGTTTTATTAATGATATCATAACAGTGTGTCACTGTAGTTGTAAATAAGTGACAAGTAAATCTTATTAGCTGATCAACTAGATTAAAAAAGCATGGAAATTTGTGAAGAGCCAATGTCACTTAATGACAACTGAAATATGTAAGTTTTTCTTACTCAGTCCAAACTCTGTAACACCCATTTTTCCTTTCCACAGTTTTAAGTGTATAGTCTCTCTCAAACTCATGATATAGCTGTTCTGTATTTCAAGTTGTCGCCCTACCATCAAGTCTCCATTTAACTATCTCTATAGCTTTCACAACATTGGCTATTCTAGTGTGGATTTATTCTGATGTTTCAATGCCCTGTTATTATGTAATAGTCATATGTTTAGAAGATAGTGCAGCTGTGATTTAGCTAGGAACAAAACAGTGAAACATTTGTTAATTCAGTTGATGCACTCGAATACTGTATTTCCACTCTACTGGAGACTAATACTGAGCTTATGGTTACCTTAAAGATCATTTTAAAAAATGAGTTTCACAAAGTCAGATACTCCTTAGCCTATATTTGTATATAGCATTAAAAAAGCTCTTAAAGGTAGGACAGCTGCTTTTACGTGTTAAATTTTCTTCAGATTTGGTTCTGCCAAACACAATCTGTTATCCTTCCACCTTGAAGATTGCTTTTGATATTTTCGTGTGTTACTGGCACACTCCCCGTTTTGTCATTGGAAAAATTAAGAAATGTGAAGTCTCCATTCTTAGAATCCTGATGAAAACAATCCGAGTCAAAGTGCAGGAGATTTTCCACAGCCGCATGGGCTGTGTACTGTACACATTTTAGGGAGCAACACTGATGCTGATGTAATAAAGAGTTGTGCAATGCAGTAGATCCAAGTTCAGTATGTGGTTATCGCCAAGAAAAACCTCCCAGCTTGGATTTTAATAACACTCCTCCTTGGGCATGATTACTGAAATATTTCCAAATCTACCTCGCTGTACTTCTTTGAGTGTTATCCTTCCTATGATTTAAGAAGATACTGTGAGCACCACATTAAATGTAATGCTGAAATGCAGATATATTGCTGTGTCATAGCATCACTTTTAAAAATAGGAAGTGAACACAAGCACTGGCGGCTCAAGCCTGTAAATTCTAGCCACTCAGGGGGCTAACATCAGAAGTTGGGCTTAGAAGTTAGGCAGAAAAGTCTATAACACCCTGTCTACAATTAACTAGCAAAAAGTAGGACTGCAAACATGGCTTAAGTGATAAGAGAATCAGCTGTGAGCAAGAAAAGTGAGTGAGCATAAGGCTCTGAGTTCAAGTCTCAGTATTGGCCAAAAAAAGTTAGCCAAGCAGAAAACTTTTTGTTTACAATATTAAGGTGGAACCTTTATAACGTAACTGTAGTGATTTATCAAAGTCTAAAATAAAGAACAAAGCATTTGCTCAATGCTTCCAAGTATGATTTTATCCAGATTTATAGCTCTTTACATAAAAGTGACAAGCCCAATTAATGTTTAGAAAACCTCGAAACATATAGAGAAAAAAATTAAACAAAGTGGTAAGTGGTGGACATGTAGTTAAATAATAAATATTAGTTACATTGATGCTCTGTTATTTAAAATCCTTTTCCCTCAAAGAGTAAGAGTGATAAATTGTAAGGACTACACCAATACATTTTCAATTAAATGACTAAATTAATGTAGAGACATTTAATTAAAGTTCCAATAGTTTTTGCAAATGCTGTTAATTATGGTGCTATCTAAAATTAAATCTCTCCCCAAACCCTTTTACATATTTTCTGCTCATCTGATACAGACATAATTAAAATGCTGCAAGTTCACCTAAATGCATCCAAATATTATAAAAGAAAATATAAAAAATTAAATTTTCAGTGACTACTAAAGAAGCTGGTATTTTAATGGGATTACTATAAGTCCTTGGGGAAAATCAACAGATGTGTAAGTATTTGTATGCATGTGCGCATGCACATTCACACACAGTCTTAAATTTCTGAAAATAATTTTCTCTCTTTGTATCTATGACACTGTGTTAACACTACAGACAAATATTGTTTCAAAGATTTTTCCACTTACAAAAGATAAGAAATTTTTTAAAGACTCCATAATTAATTTCAGGAGCAAAGTGTAGTCTAGTCATAACAGTTCTGGGCTACCATTTTCTAAATAATACAAAATTCACTAATAGTGCCCCAGAAAGGTACTCTCTAGGAGAAAACAATTCAGAGTTCAGCTTTCCAGTACTGAGGCCAAACATATAGGTGGACAAAAAGCCACACAGAGCAATCCTAGCTCAGTTCTACATGCAAATTATTCTTCAGTGGCAAAGTGAAGGGGTTAATCTGAACTTCCAAACTTATTTTTACAAAGCAAGAAGAGCTTTTACAAATTTTACAAAGAAAACACACTGATTAAAAGTGGCTTATCAGTCAGGTAGAGTGGCTCCCTGCCTATAATCCTAGCTGTTGGTGAGGTGGAAAACGCGATCAAAAGAAAGCCTGGGCATTTGACCTCTTCTGCTTGTCCTAGACATATACTAGTTATTGCAAATAAGGAAACCATGGGACCTATGTTTCTTTGGGTCTGGCTTACTTCACTTAATATAATTTTTTCCAAGTCTTTCCATTTCCTAACAAATGGAGTGCTGTCATTATGACCCTATAACCTGATGCTAAGTGAAATGAACCCCAAGATAGGGACACAAGAGGTTTTATTTTTGTTGTTGTTCTTTTTAATGGAGTTATAATGTACTATGTGATTTTTTTTGCCTCTTTGTATGTTCTTCCCCCATGGTACAACCCCTGTTGTCACTGTGTTTGATTCTGGTGCCCTGCATTTTGTATATACATTTTTCTAATTTGGGGAGGGGAAGGGAAATAACAAAAGGCTGAAATAAGGATACACGTTAACAATGAGATGTACAAGACACTATGTTGAAAACAAACTTTAACTTTGCTGGGAGGGGGAATTGGGAGAGGGAAGGGAGGAGTTGGGGAGGTAGGGAGGAAAGGGATGGTAGGGGAAAAATAAAGGAGGGTGTAACAATGTTCCATAGGAAATAGACTCATTACCTTACACATGTTACTGTAACCCCTCTGTACAGTATCTTTACAATAAACTATATATTAAAATATTCATAAAATGGAGATAAAAAGGAAAGCCTGGGCAAAATCTTAGAAAGATCTAATCTCAACGAAGCAAATCATGTGCAGTGTGTTAGTCTGTCAACCCACCTCCATTGGATGTGCTAGGCAAAAAGGGGAAACCTTACCTGAAAAACAAAACCAAAACATCTGGAACGTAGCTCAAGTGGTATAGCTCCTGTCAAGCAAGTGCCAGCCTCTGAGTTCCAACCCCACTAGTACCATAAAAAGTTTATGCACATCAAATTTAGCCTATTTCCTTTCTGTCAGGATCTTATTTAATTCCAACAGGTCTTTTAACTTGCTCTGCTTTGCATAATACTTAGCTCTTTGAATTCAGTATGTTACTTACTGTCGGGTAAATAAGGTATATCAATATATTCTCACCATTGTTTGGGATTCAGCTGGTGTACCATGTCCATTCAACTTTGAGTCATGCACTCATGCACTCTCTTAGGTAACTCCCCCTGTAGCCTTGAGACTGGTGTGGGTGCATGGCCTTCTGTGGCCATCCTTGGCCAGATATCACTTTTGTCTAGAAAGGGTATAAATAGGGTACCCTGATGATAGGGTGCAAAGATAATGAGCTGCCATTGTTGTACAGTGAACCACCACAGAAGGACAAGATGCAAGGGGGTGTTGTTGCTGGGGGACAGAATATAAAGGTGAGAGTCACGAAAATAATGTGAACCCATGAACAGAAGGAAGCTGGTGCTGCTTTGCCGATCTTAGAGTCTATGCTGGGCCAGTGAACAGTGCTCTGTTACATTGTATACTGCTGTTGCTGTTACTTTGTGATCAATCTGTGAACAGAGAGCTTTGAATAAACAGGACTTTCATCCCCACCATCCCTGGTATCTTTCTATGCTCTGCCTCAATCTAAAGAGAACCTTGCTGGGCTCCAGTGGCTCATACCTGTAATCCTAGCTACTCAAGAGACTGAGATCTGAGGATTACATTTCAAAGCTAGCCCAAGCAGGAAAGTCCGTGAGACTCTTATCTCCAATAAACTACCAGAAAACTGGAAGTGGCACTGTGGCTCAAGTAGTAGAGCGCTTGCCTGGAGCTGAAGAGCTCAGGGATAGTGCTCAGGCTCAGAGTTCAAGCCCCATGACCAACCAAAAAAAAAAAAAGATAACCTAACACAAATACTGACACATCTATTGATTCCAATCTGCCCTCCAGACTCCTGAAAACTCAATGTCAACATGCTTCTTTAATAAACAAAAAAGTCGGGGCTGGAAAGGTGGCTCAGTGGTAGAGCGCTTGCCTTGCATGCCTGAGGCCCTGGGTTCGATTCCTCACCACCACATAAGCAAAAAGAAAAAAGCTGGAAGTGGCGCTGTGGCTCAAAGTGGTAGAGTGCTAACCTTGAGCTGAAGAGCTGAGGGACAGCGCCCAGGCCCAGAGTTCAGGCCCCATGACCGGACCCTCCCCCCCAAAAGAAAGAAAGAAAGAAACAAACAAACAAAAAAACTACTGGTGGCTCACACCTGCAATCCTAGCTACTCAGGAGGCTGCAGTTTACAGCCAACATGGGCAGAAAAGTCTTTGAGACTCAATTTCAATCCCTCATAGCCAACTTGAGATATAGCTCAAGTGTCAGAGCACCTGCCATGAACAAGAAAAACCAAGGAAGAACTTGAAGCCCTTGAGTTCAAGTCCCTGTACTGGAACTACAGAAAGAAACAAAAAGGAATGACAACCACCTGCCATTTCTATGGAGTCTAGTGGGTGGTTGGGGGCAGGTTAGAATCTTTGGAAAGCGACTCATCTCATTTTCCAAATTTCTTCTTATCTTGGTCAGCAGACTGATAAATTGGAAGAAGGCCTTGTTCAAGTCACTGTCATAACCAACATCTCAGGAGAGGATCCTGAATCTCAGCCAATTTGTACTCACAAAAAAAATCTCACACAGATTTCTGTTGATCAGATAATACACCTTCCTGGTTTTGTTTTGCATGTGTCCAACCTTCCTCCCATTCCTTTATCATCAGATCCTGATCTCAACCCAGACCATACTCCAAGGAGCTTAACACTACTGATATTTGCACTTCCCCCAGGCTAAATTGCTTTCAGGAGCAGCCTATGCATCTGCCCTTTGGTAAGCTCCAGGCTCCTGACTGAGGGAAAGTGACCTGATAATAAAGGTATATTTACTGATGACAAGGGTTACCATATTTAACGGCATATTTTACATGCTAAAATGAGCACAATTAGAATGAAAGCTTAATGGTGGTGTTACAATGTCTTTAATGAGTTTTAATATGTCAGCATAGAGGGTATGCTATTTTATACATGCACCTAAGAGTTTCAGCTCTGCATGCTTGAGGCAACTGGTTACCTTAATCAAGAAGTCATTCATACTGCCAGAGAGCATAGCTCTCTTTTCAAAAAGGCCAAAGCGCAAAGACTTCCACCATTAGCTAACTCTAAGAACCTTGGAGGCTTCTGTAACACACATAATAAATGTCACAAATGTGTTTGTGCTGGGGAAAGCTGGGGTTTGTAATAAATTTCCCGAAGGACTCTCATTAGTGAAATTTTAAGTCAATCGTGATATATTCATTGGCTAAACTATCCTACAGATATTTTCTAACACTGTATCCAATAAGGGCTTTCAATCCTGGCCCTTTCATTTTAACTTTGATTCTCAATGAACTGGTGTCTAATCATCAGGTGAGTATGGATTCTGGTCACTTCATACCAATTCTAAAGGTAAGACAAACCTGCCTTTGCAGTGGGTCAATGTAAGCTTAAAATCTTGAACTTCACGGAGTTGTTGAAAATGTATGCTTCCTATGTCTTCTAATGAATGTGTGCTGGCTCCATGTTTGCAGTTGTGGAAGACTTCATTGTAAAGTCTGAGGCTACATGTGCAGCCTTTACCCATTGCCAACATTTCTGTGTCCATCCATTATTTTCCAAAGAGAATCTAAGAGCAATTTCCCATAGGCCATTCCACAGCAAGAGAGATTTGAGGCAGTGTTCCAGGAAAAAGGTGTCAGGGAGTCTTCTTGGTAACTATTAAATACCTCTAGGTAAGTCTTCATTTTTCTCATTTTATAAGAATGACCTCAGTACTCTGCCAATCTACTCAAAGACACTTTGAGAGGAAACAGGAATCCTTATTGGAGCATGGGCTATTACATTTCTCAATACTTGAAGCCAGGAAATGCTCTTCTCTTCTCCACAGCTATTTCAGTTAGCTTTGCATTCCAGGAATGTTAATTTATTCCAAGCAACATCAGAAATTAATGGGGTAAGTGTAGGTGATTGGTCTAAAGGTCTGAAGGCTGTCTTCTTAAGTTAATGCTTGAGAAATCAACAAGCCTGTACAATTTAGTGTTTGGTTTCATTTGACATTTTAATGGAAAAGTACTAAGGAACTCTCTGGAAGGGCCTCGTCCATAAAAATAGGTAAATACTATTTGACATAGCTGTTGATAGTACTGTAATACAACTTTCTATCATTAATAGACATAGCAGGTATCATGTAGTTTCTTCTGTTTTTGCAGAGATGTCGAGGAAATAAAGAACCTTGCCTCACAAATAGGTTCTCCTTATAAAAAATGTCTTAGTGCATTTGGAAGGCTTTAACAAAATCATCCAAACTGCTTGACTTAAGAATAGTTGAGATTTATTTCTTACAGTCTAGAGGCTGGGAGGCCCAAGATTAAGCTGCTGGCAGATCCAGTATTTGGTAAGGACTTACTCATCAAATCGTAGATGGCACCTTCTTACTGTGTGTTCACAGGGTAGAAGGTGCAAGGCAGTTCTCCTGGGTTCCTTATATAAGGTCCTGCATAACCTAATCACCTATAGAAAGCCCCATCTACTAACCATCATCACATGTGGGACTAACTATTCACCCATGAATTTGGAGGGAGGGTCACAAACATTCTGGCCATAGAAGTAAGGTAATCATATTATAGGCCAATTGGATTTTAAAGTAACAGAGTGAGAGAATCTCATTAAGGGACTTGTGTCATCAATTTCATTGCTTCCTTCCCTAGCATCAGGAAATGCATTTCCAAATATATCCAAAAATTACATTCTATGCTTTATTAGTTAAAATGTGCCCATTTTCGATTTCTAACTTCCTCTCTCTTCTTTAATTACAAAGGATAAACTTGATCCACAACTGATTCCATTCCAATGTTATTGTTGGCTTATCAAGTATGGTACCAGGCACATACTTATACACAAAAGTCTTACATCATTTACTCATTTCTGCCCATAGTGATGACTGAGGTGATTTCAACTATCAGGTGGTCAACGTTGACTTCTTTACTGTTGGGGCAGATATTTATAGTAAGGTCATATGATCTCTATTCTCCCTGGGGTTACAGTAAGTTCCAATGGTGTATTTCAAATGCTGACCATGACCTATAAGATAAGAAATAGTCATCATGGCTACTGACTACATACATGTGCATTTATGGCTGTGTACATGTATGTATTTGCTTGTGTGTGTTTGTCTAAAATGTCACTTCCTAGAAAACTTTCCTGGCCTACCAGATTAGTTCAAGTCCCTCTATCATACTCTCCTTTAAATACACTATTTTTTGTTTTAATACACTGGTTTTCTTCTTTCTAGCATTTATTTAATTGCAATGAAGTGGATATAGCATAATACCGATGTTAGGTGTATCTCTAGAGCTTGTTTACAAGGCAAGGGCATTCTTCCTGTCTTACACAACAGTAGTAGTATGTAGAAAGCCAGTCTGAAGTAATATACACTTATCCATCCATCCGTTTATCTATCCATTCATCCATGCATGCATCCATTCATTCTTACACACACACACACACACACACACACACACACACACACACACACACACACACACAGAGGAGCTACTTAATAAGTGCTTCTAATATGGTAAGTGGATAAGGACTCCAATGAGGAGCATGTCTTTGGTTCTCTTTGTATTTGTAAGTGTCAAGGTGGAATATAGGGAAGATAAACATGCTAGCTGGCAGGGCTCAGAGGAAAATAGTACCCATGTGGTATCAGGGCAATGAGGATGCACTTGGAGTGCAGACTGCCATATGACATCAGCATGTTATTGATAGACACAGCTTTTCTTTGTGTCTTCTCAGAGTTTTAAAATCATTCTGAGTGGTATCCACTCATATCTATTCTCTCTTTCTCTCATTTCTTCCTTTATTCTGATGTTTCCAACTTAACTCAGTCTTATTCATAATTTTTAATTGCCTATTATTGATAAAAGGATCAAAACTTAAAAAATGTTTTCTAAAAGGTTGGCTCAAAATATACTGTTGTTTGCTGGTTAATATTTTTATGCTGCTTTGTTCTGTAAAATAATCAGAAAGATACATATTTATTTTGAAAAATAAGCTCAATGTAGAAACTTAGAAACTCTGATTAACCACTGAGAAGAAGGGCTTTCTATTTTTTAATTGTTTTATTGTAAAGATGCTATACAGAGGGGTTACAGTTACATGAGTAAGAAAATGAGTTCATTTCTTGTCAAACATTGTTACTTCCTCCTTTGTTTTTCTCCTACTATCCCTTCCCTCCTCCACCTTTCCCACTCCCTCCTCCAGAAGTTGTACAGTTCATTTCCAACATAATGTCTTGTAAGTATCATGATTGTAATGAGTCATCCTGTATCCTTGTTTCAGCATTTTGTTATTCCTTTCCCCTCCCCAAATTAGATAAATGTATATTCAAGATGCAGGGCACCAAAATCAAATACAGTGACAACAGGGAAAGAACATACAAAGGAAACAAAAAAAATCACATAGTACATTAAAAGCAACAATGACAAAGAAAAACCTCTTGTGTCCATAATTTGGAATTCATTTCATTTAGTGTCATCTTATATGGTCATAGGCACACAGCTTTTGAGCTTTTCTGATAGATTATCGTAGACATATACTAATTATTGCAAATAAGGGAAACCATGGGACCTATATTTCTTTGGGTCTGGCTTATTTCAGTTAGTATGATTTTTTCCAATTCTTTCCATTTCCTAACAAATGGGGTATCATTCTGATGGAAGTATAGCATAGAATTTCATTATACACACACACATACACACACACACATGCATGCACACACACATCACATACCATTTTCTTGATCCATTCATCTACTGAGGGGCATCAGGGTTGGTTCCATATCTTACCTATGGTGAATAATGCTGGGATAAACATAGTTGTGCTGGTGGCTTTAGTATGGCCTTGTTTGTGATTATTTGGGTAAATGCCCCAAAGTGGGATTGCTGGGTCATAGGGGAGTTCTATGTGGAGTCTTTTGAGGAACCTCCATCCTGCTTTCTAAAGTGGTTGAACAAGTTTACACTTCCACCAACAATGCAGTAGGGTTTCCCTTTGGTCACATCCCCTCCAGCATCTGTTGTTACTAGTGTTCTTGATTATAGCCATTCTAACTGGGGTGAGGAGGAATCTCAATGTTGTTTTGATTTGCATTTCTTTTATGGCCAGAGAAGTTGAGCATTTCTTCATGTGTCTATTGGCCATTCTTATCAAGGAGAAGTTCTTTCTAAAAAATCATATGCACATGGGAGAAGTTGGTCATTTTTTTAGTGAAATATATTAAACTTCACATATTTGTCCAGAGTCAATAAATGAGAAATTTAGAGCCCAAACGAGTTGATTTGGTCTACTATCTCTTTGTCAAGAGTTAACACCTTCAGGTAAATGACAATTTTCAGGTGTATGTCATTGTTTCCTCTGATCCAAAGCAGGCTGGGATGCAGCTTAGTTGTAGAGTGCTTGTCTAGCATGCATGAAGCTTTGGGTTTGATCCTTACAAAAAAAAAGAAAAAAGAAAAAAATGGACCCAAAGCAAAATTTCCATCTGACATCAGAGAAAAGTCAGTCTCTGGATCACCAATACAGGATCTTACTTTGTTGTTGTGAGTTCTTGTTTCTTTTGTATATTCTTCCCCTGCGATGAATCCCCTGTTGTCACTGAATTTGATTTTGGTACTCTGATATTGTATACATGTTTATCTGAATTAGGGAAGGGAAGTGGAACAACAGAATGGTAAGACAAAGGACAAAGGAGAACCAATGAAACAGTGATATTCACAAGACAATATGTTGGAAATCATGTGTACAACTTGGGCAAGGGATGGGGGTCGTGAAAGTAGGAGAAAAATGAGGGAAGGGGTAACAAGTTTGACAAAAAATGTACTCACTATCGTACTTATGTAACTGTAACCCCTCTGTACATCACCTTGACAATAAGAAAATAGGAAAAAAATCTCAGTAAAAAAAAAGAAATAAAAAGAACTGGTAAAGAAATTAACAGAGCAGGTATTTTACTCCAAGATCAAATTTATAACCAAAGCTGGTACCAGAAAAGTAAGAAACCTCTCAAGCCACATGACAACAAAGGCCTGGGCCACTGAAGTACCCAGGATCCTCATTTCCATGAATTATTGCTCAGAGGAATGTGCTGTGACATGTAACAAAGTCAACTTGTGACTTGCTGATACATATCTCCCTGTGTCACTCAACTGCTGCCATCACAGATTGATAGCAGTGGTATTGTCTTGCAGACATGCATATCCATCCAAGATACATGTCTCAGCTCTAACAAGACTCCTATCTGGCTGTGGACATTGACCAACTTCTCTGTTATCTCAAATCAGTGGCCTGCTCCTATGCAGTGCCACCTCAAATTTAAGGAATCAAAGTGTGCCACACCTCATGTTTGAAACATGGTCCTTCTTTCAGTATTAAAGCATGAATCCTGGAACTATATAATATTGTGAATCAGATGAGTAGGAGAAAAATATTATTCTGACTGTGCAGTTGAGAATATCCTTCAGGGTATGCAGCAGAAAGCTGACCTTCTCCTTCTTATGGAGATAACGAAAGACACCTAGTTATTTTTCAATATGGTATTGACTTTCTTTTCCAGTACTGGTTCCTTGGGTGAGGACATGGAAAGACTATAAAACTTGAAAAATAATAAAAGGCAAAGTAAGCATTGGAATGAAATAAGCAAATAGAGATCAAATGTTCTGTTTCTAGTCCATGATCTCTGGGAAAAGGATGAGACTGTATTTAAATGTGGTTATCAAAATGGGTATGGTTGCTTGTGCTTGTAATATCAGTACTCAGGAGGTAGAAGGATCTTGAGTTTGAGGCCTGCCTGGGCTACATAGTAAGATCTCAAACAACAAAAGCAAAACAAAATGGAACTCTTAGTTATTTGTCTTTTCTGAGTTTTATTAAAGCATCCAAAAAGGCTAAAATAATTTTTTTTGCCAGTTCTGGGCTTGAACTCAGGGTCTGGGTGCTGTTCCTGAGCCTCTTTGTGCTCAAGGCTAGCACTCTATCTGAGCCATATTGCCACTTTCAGCTTTTTTTCTGAGTAGTTTATTAGAGATAAGAGTCTCATGGATTCTCCTGCCGAGGCTGGCTTTGAACTGTGATCCTCAGATCTCAACTTCCTGAATAGCTAGAGGTGTGAACCACCGGCACTTGGCCATTTGTACTTTTAAACTCTGTATTTCTATCAATTATTATATTCAGATCTAGTCTATTAAATTAATATGCTTGTCTTAGATTATAATCATTAGTTTTTTTTAAGTTTTGAAACATCTTCTCAAAAGTAGCCAATGAAATAGTTATCTTTAGAACCAGATATTTTAATAGGCTGGAAGAGTATCATAGTAAACATACTGCTGCTAATAGATTTCACTTTCTATTCTATGTTTAATTCAAGTTTAAGATGTTAAAAGGAGCAAAGAGAGAAAAAAAAAACCCTTGCAACTATGCATGAAAGAAAAGAGTGTGGCTATGGAGATGAGGGTAAGATTTGAGGCTCAGAAGTGTTTAAAGCCTTATAGCTAAAATAAATGAATTTGTTGTCACTCAGTATAGGGCACTCAGTTTTCTCTTTTTACATATTAGCTTTAAAATATTTGATTTATTCTTGTTTTGCGGTGCTGGGGATTGAACTTAGTGCATGCTAGACAGTCTCTACCATTGTGTTATACCCTCCCCACGCCAACTCTTTGATCTTATCTTTCTAAGATACATTTTAACATGTAAGAAAAATGAGAGAGTTCAAAATAAAAAGAATGAGATAAAATACATACTTGAGCTACCAAACTTTTCCTTCCCCCGGTTGCTTTTGACAAGAATGTCATGAGTCAAGAATATCACCCATTTCATAATCCAGCTGAGAATTAATGTTGGGAGCCAGCTAGGGGCAGAAAGATCTGAGACTCTTATGTCCATTTAACCAGCAAAAATCAGGAACTGGAGAGTTGTGCTTCAAGTGGT
Source organism: Dipodomys ordii (assembly GCF_000151885.1). Classification (NCBI taxonomy): domain Eukaryota; kingdom Metazoa; phylum Chordata; class Mammalia; order Rodentia; family Heteromyidae; genus Dipodomys; species Dipodomys ordii. Next base: position 96,648 of record NW_012267312.1, read on the forward strand.
AGATCATTAGCCATGAGTGAAAAGGCGGGGTGTCAGACTCTGAATTCAAGCCCAGTACACACACGCACATGTGTGTGTGTGTGTGTGTGTGTGTGTGTGTGTGTGTGTGTGTGTGTGCATGTGTATGTGCATAAGCATGCACATGCTCACACTCACACACACAGAGGAATATTACTTGTTTTACATCTTGGCCTTTCTCCTCACAGTGAAATCATCAATTAAACTTTTTCACAAATTGTAACCAATTAAGGAGAATCAGAAGCAGGACTTGTAACCTAAATCTTCATAAATTGAGAATCATCTATATTATCTCATTAGGTATACTAAATAAGTGCATTTTGTACTGCTAATCATGCTTATCCTCTTGGCTTCACTAAGCAACTCAATTTTATATTTCTTTGTACAACTGTCAGAGCTATATCTGATTCTGCCTTCAGAGAGAAAGGTAGAAATCTTAACTGCTCTCTTTTTTAATCTAACCTCCAGGGCCTAGCACAATGCTAGACATTTAGGACATGGTCAATAAAGTATGTAATGAATGATTACATCTGTGGAAGGATAAGTGAATGGCATACACATTTTATCTGGGGTCAAGTAAATGTCCAGGGTAGTAAAAGAGGTAAGTATAATGAAAGTTTAATTTTAGTTGAATTCATGCAAGGCAAAGGATTACTTATTATTTCTATTCTGTAGCATGTACAAAGTACCAGACAGTTATAAGATTCATTTTTAAGTTCAAAGATAGGTCAAGGCTATAGGCAGCAGTTCCTAGACACTAAACAAATGAGAAAGTATTTTTAATCTGTCTTGCCATTATTACTTTTAATGACACCTGGGCACATATTAACAAAGGCAAGATCCTCATTGCAAGTGTGTATGTATTTTTCTAGAAAAGGTCAAACTGAAATGAATTAACTTCCTGGTATCATGTTATCTGCCTTTCATTTTCCACAAGGGTGTATTCCACTTGCTCAGACTTTGGCAATTTTAGAATTCGTAGTTTTAATGTCCTCTGAAATGTACAGATTTTATAGCTTAGATTTTAAGAGACACCATTACTTGACAGGGTAATGACAGTTTTATCTGCACTGGTGACTGGATTTGCTGTGATACTTAAATAATCATCCAAATCAAAAGATAATTTTTTGAGAGGATGTCAGGAAAGGAGAAAGAAAAGAACAAAATGCATAGCATCAAACTTGGTTTTACAAACACAACGAACTGCAGCTTCCCATAGCTTCTTATTTTACTGGAAAAAATATCTCTTAGCAATTTATCTTCCTTTGGGCACATGAATGACATTTTACTGTTATGTGATTATAAGAAACAACATCCTTCAGAGATGCTGCCTTAAAATATTTCTCTTTATAATGTTCTGAGCTCAACAAACCTTGGTAGAAAACAGAATACTCTTAATTATGAATAAATTAACTAAATTAGTAACATGAGATGGATATGCAATTAAGGGATTGTTAATTGAAACTGGAAACACAGCTGTATACAGCTTAGAGATGAATCATACCAGTAATGACGCAGATGTTTATAAAATGTGATTATCTTTAGTGGAGACAGCACTGCATCTCTCGAGTCCATTCTTATATTGTGTCACTGAAATAGTTTTTAAACCCGTGAACACCAGGAATCAGTATCTCAGGGATGGCAAATTAGGCTCCCTGGATATGGGAATTAGTGTTGTCTGAATGTCAGCAATTTGATTCTCTAGCTTTCAAAGAATGTAGATATGGAGCCAACAACAAACATCTGTTAGTTGCATGGTCTTCAAAAACAAAAACACCCCAAAGTTGCTGGCACACCAATGCAGGCTTCAATCTGTGAAGACAGTAAAGTATCTGTAAACAGTCACACTGCTGGGTAAAACTGTAAGAAATCAAGAACCGCTGTCTCAGGGCATAGCCAGGGAGCCCTAATGCACACATGGAAAATGCCCCCTCTGCTGGCAGAGTTTCTAAAACATCTCTGCTATTTTCCAGGAAATACATCTAGAGGAAAGTCTCCCCAACTAAAGGAAGCAGTGGGAAAATGCTGTCACTGAATGTGCTGTATACTTAAATGTACTGATACCATCCACGATTTACCAGAGTTTGGAAACGTACACATTGTGCTTATCACCTATAATTTTGCCCTGTGTGCAAGTTGCACACAGAGAAAGGAAGTGTCCTCATGGATCTGGATTTTAATGGGGTGGCATGATCTTTGCACAGACTTTTCTTGGATTAAATGTCCTAACTACAGTGTAATGATTATGGAATAAAGTACTTAGCCAAATAAATGATAAGCTTTAAACTTTGGATTTCTTATTTCTGGACATAAGCTCATGGCATTGTTTAAAACCAATGATTCTGTCAGGGTGGATGATGATTGATTATAAATGTGGTATATACTGGTTTTTTCATCTAAAATGCAAACTAATCAGTGTAAGGTGCAGTCAAAAAGAAAGTATGACCAAAGAAGATGTGTTTGTCACCTTAGCTAAGCTCTTCTTTTAAAGCTGTCAATTTCCTTAGCAAAAGCTAGTCCCTGGCCAGGTGCCAGTGGCTCATGTCTGTAATCCTAGCTACTCTGGAGGCTGAGATGTAAGGATCATGGTTCATAAGCCAGGCTGGGCAGGGAAAGTCTGTGAGACTCTTATCTCCAACCAGAAAAAAGCCAGAAGTGGAGCCATGGCTCAAGTGGTAGAACACCAGATTTGAGTGAAAAAGCTAAGGGAGAGTGCCCTATAAAGTGGCCCATAGTTCAAGCCCCAACACCAAAACAAACAAATATAACTCCTGAAAGAAAACAATAAAAGAAAACAGGAAATAATGTGACATGAATTACTACCACCTCTGCCTGTCATAAGAATTCAGATAACATTTTCCTTTTAATTCAGTGTGGACCTTTACTGCAACCACTAATGAAGCATTTGGATGACCTGAGATTCAAATAAAATTCCATTTTCCATTTTCCATTGGTAGTGGACAGATTGGGATAGACTTGAGTTGTGTGTTGTTTAAAAAGGAAGTTCTCTCAGGAATGAATGAAGAGAAAATGTAAACATATAAAAAGCCACACTACTGTGCATTGTTTGTTTTCTATGTTGGATAGGTAGTCATGTGGAATTGATTAAATTTTGGTCACGAAATCTTTCTATCCTATGTGTTAGTCTCCACAAGTACAGGCTTTGCCTATAACTTCAGTATTGATTTGCTGTTGTACAGGTTCCAACTTGTCTAAATTTCATTACTTGAAGGGACAGCTTGCAATTCCATATACAGGTATAATAAAAGCAGGATGACTACATGTATTCTGTGATCTTTGAAAGAGCACTTTCCCTAGTGTGCTGTGCCAAATTCTTCACGAGTATATGATTCTGTGGCAAATGGTGATGGCAAAGCCAATGTCATGTTTCACACTAGTAATACACTAACATTGTGTTAAAATGTTCAACTCTGAACCAACTTAGAATGACTTGAGTATCTATATTAATATTTTAACCACTGAACCTATCTAGGAGAATACTATTTTAGGGATGCATCTGTGATCTGCCCAGCTATTGGCCTAACAGCTATTCACTTCTTATTCCTTAGAAAAGAAGCTATTTGTTCAGATAGTGTGCGTGGTAAGGACACAGTTATCAGAGAAGAATGAAAATCTGGTCTGAACTAATTACCATAAGTTCATTTCTCTTAGCCAGTGACTAAAGAGATTCTTTGAGCATTCAGAAAACTGAGGCAGGAGGATTGCGAATCTGAGGCCAGCGCAGGCTACATAGCAAGATCCTGTCTAAAAAAAAAAATAAAAATTATTAAGGAATAAAAAGATTCATTGAGACCTGGTTCTGGCTGGCACACATGAGGGAAATCTCCAGGGATCTTTCCAGGAAATGTTTATTTTCTAAGCACATAGGCACAAGTGCACATAAGCACACATGCATACATATATACACCACTTTCTTCTTTTCTTGGCTATTGCTGTCTGCAGATATGTGGCTTGCTGCATTGCAGTAGGTAAACATTTTAGCATCTGAGGAGAAAGCCAGAGACTCCCAGAGTAGCTAACCTTGAGTCTTGATGTAGTTCAGCAGTTGAGATAATGACTCTAGATCGATGGCCCTTAGGCTTCTTTTTATGTTAATCCAGTCATTCTCAAAGAGTGTTTCCTAACCAGTATCATCAATGTCAACAGAGAATGTTCTAGAAATACACAATCTCAGACTCTATTCTAGATTTACTAAACCAGAAACTCTGGGTGCTATCCATTAACCTATAATGTAACAAGCCCTCCAGGAGCGGCTGCTGCTTATTAAAAGTTTTGTAACTACTGTGATGATTATGAAATTGTCTTTATTATTCATTTCCAATAGAATTTTCAAAAATTGCCAGATTCCATTGGTGATTGTGGTATACTTGGTGGCGTTGTTGTTTTCCAGTTCTGGGGCTTGAACGCAAACCCTGGACAATATCTCTGAACTTTTTTTTTCTCAAGGCTAGCACTCTACTACTTGATCCACAATACCACCTCTGTTTTTTTTTCTGTTTATGTGGGACTGTGGAATTGAACCCAGGGCTTCATGTATGCAACACAAGCACTCTACCACTAAGCCGCATTCCCAGCCCATGTGGTGTACTTGTTAAAAACAGGTTTCCAAACTTACAGCCTCATCAGTTTCACCAGGCAAAGAGTTGAGAATAAGTAACTTAATCATGTGACTTTGGTGATGATTCATGATAACAAAAATGTGGCAAAAACAATAATACGGCCCTAATAGTCCTGTGTTCAGCTATTGGCTGTTAAAGCCTTGTAACCAATACATCACCTGTAATCCTGTTTCAACGGGTGCATCTCCAGGACTACTCAGGTAAACACATACTAGCTGTGGTTCTGGCAATTGTAGTATGAAATCTAAACTTTGGAGAGTCTTTGGCTTGATGTGAGGCTTACATTTTGGAGATATTTGGTTTCTTCACTTAACTATCAGTTTGAATTCCTGATATTTTATATGCAGAACCTGTTTGCCCTAACTCCCCACTTGAGCTTCACACTGAATTGCTAACCTCTTGTACATTTTTGACCCATGCTATCTGGTGGTCTCATCAACCCTGCCAGGATTTCAGAACCCTCTCAAGTAATTACAAGAGCGATCGTGCATTCCTTAACTCTTCCGGCTGTATTCTCAGAGGCTGGATTCCTACCTGCTGAACTTGAATCTTCTGATGCTCATGAGGCTGGCTTGGAAGGAGGAGCAATAGTTATTACAAACTAAACATATACTTTCCAAGTCTGCAAATAAATCTGCTCATTCGGAAAGAAGGATGGCCAATAGACACATGAAGAAATGCTCAACCTCTCTA
>NW_012267312.1:109549-111085 GCF_000151885.1 Dipodomys ordii
AGATCTAAGTTAAGTCTCACTTTCACTCCAATGCTTTTTACTACATAACACTATCTCCTTACATATACTTTCTTATAATTTTAACAAAATCCTTATTTATTTTAAAAAGGGATAAAAATAAGTTGTTAATATTTTCTCAACATTTACATCCAAATAAAAAGCACATAGATCACATAGCATTTGACTTTTCAAATGTTTCTTATCAGTCATACTTTTTGGCCTCATTTGTATATAACATGTAGCCATCACAAATCTTGTACAACATTTGGAAAGCAAATATAGCATTTGTTGTTCTAAGAGAAATTTAAAATACATTTCAAAGGTCCTTAATAGAACCAATGTGAACATCAACTTTCTTTGGACACATATTATTTTCCTTATTTATATCAAAAATGAAAAACATATGAAGGATGGAACTGATATGATTTTAAAAGTACTCAACCACCATGGAGCCACCAGAAATAGAAAGGCATAAAATCCTCTAACTACATTGCTTTGCTTTAGTCAATGCCACTTAGAACAATCTATCATACAAATATTCCAGGACTATCCATCACAATAAGAATTAAATTATATGAGTTCTCAAGAGGACTTGAATTTAGAACTCATTTTTTTTATTAAAGATCTGGCAATCCTTTAACAGGACTTTCAATCACACTCCTAAATGGGCTGTCAAAATAATCTGGTTTATTATTATTTTTTTCTTATTACAACTTTGAAAGCAAGTATTTTAAAACCTGATTGTCTCTTTGTCCTCAGAAGCAAACTATCTGCATCCTATAAAATTTGAAAAGGAGAAAATGATTCTCTAATTTTATGGTTAAGCTATTTTATAGTTCATAGAAAAAACATAGTGCTCCTTGTAGAAGGAATATATAAACATACATTCACCACAATAATCTTTTCTGAATTTTTACTATGGGCCTAGTACTATACAAACAACTCTACATAAATTAGCTCATTCAAGATTATAATAACTGTGTTGGAGCTAAAGGAACTAACAAGAAAGACTAAGGTAGCCTCAAGATCACCCAACTAGTAAATTAAGATTCCAAACTATAGCAGCAGTTTAATTATCAATAGCAACAAGAGCTAGAATTTGTTGAGTGATATTGTAGCAGGTTCTGTTCCAATCATTTTAAATTGCAACATATTCATCTTAATAATAAACTCTAGTGTAGAAAATTTAATGCTCTCAGGTTTTTTTTAAATGAAAGACTGACAGAAAAAGGTTAAATTAATAACCCAAATTCCCATAGATATTAAGTGTGACTTTGGATAAACTTATAATCCCTGTATTTATTAGGCAACCTATAAAAGCTCACGATTTATTGTAAAGTTTGTTTTCGACATAATGACTTGCACATCTCATTGTTGCAATGGGTCCACCTGTATACCTATTTAAATGATTTGTTTTTCCCCTTCCCCTCCACAAATTATACCAACATCAAATACAGTGAAAGCTGAGATTATACTGTGGGGGAGGGACATACAAAGCAACAAATAAATAATGTTATAAATGTGTTAGAAACAATC
>NW_012267312.1:111135-126998 GCF_000151885.1 Dipodomys ordii
AAAAAAATCTGCTCATTCAAATAGAAATAATTGAAAACTTACAAGTGCTTAACTTTAAATGGCCTGAAATCATCAGTATGCTTTCAAGTTGAATGAATATTTTATAGCAAAAATTTTCTGTTGCTTGTTTATTTGGTTAAATGAGCTAAAATGGCAAAAAGCACCTTAGTGACATAATTCTCATATAAATGATCCATGTAAAGAGTTAAAAGAATTGAGGCAAATAATTATGTCTCCTTTCTTCTAATTGTATGCATTTCATTTGCTTAGATACCATTTTACCTTCACTACCCTCCCCAGCATACACTCATACCTCAGTTATTTCAGACTTTACACTACCCCAGGTTATGAAAAAAATCTTCCTGGTTCCTAGAAAATTCTTGCATTTTTTCCCCCTCTAAGCTCAAATATCGTCCCAGGGCAAGACTGCTGACTTCTCTGCACACTGGTGATACTTAGTGAGGATTCGGAACCTCAAACCCCAAGTAGAGTCCTTGTGGCATTGTTGAAGCTCTTTTATAATTTATCTTTGATTTTTCATTTCTTTTTTTTTTAAATTTCCAGACAAGGTCTTAGTATATTGCCTAGGTGGGGTTTGAACTCACAATTCTTACCCCACAACTGAGATTACAGTTGTTCTGTTTCAGTCATTATTCAGTGAAGTGTGTGTCATGTACATCTTTATTCCTGCTGCCAAATAGCAAGTCTGCAGTAATAATGTAGTTAATGAAAAAACACTGAACTGGATTCTAGGAAAAAGTGATTTTAGACAAAATTATTAACCAAACAGTGCCTTAGTTTCTTGTTTTTGCAAATTTTGTGTAATTAATTGCAGGTAGAGGGCTAATGCAGAATGTGTGTGTGTGTGTGTGTGTGTGTGTGTGTGTGTGTGTTGTGGAGGTGCCAGTTTAAAGGGGAGAAATCCCAATTTAAGATTGAGACATCAGATAAATGTTGCCAACTAGTGGGATAGGCAGTGTATCTCAGAGCTGAGAAGAAAGCTTCAGGTGCAATCACGTCCCAAATTACAAATTCAGCTGTCCTTCACAGACTGGTAGCTCTCCAGATACTTACTGCAGGAAAACCAAACAGGAAAGCATCACTGAACAAGGAAAAGAATGTTTTTTGAGGATATCATGGTCTCCTACACTTGACTTATCTTATGGTCCCATTACATCTGAGTTTTATGGGTATAAATAAGAATGACCTAAAAGACTTTTTTGCTAGGTGGGAGATTTCTGTTGCAGGTAATAGAAAATCTAAGTGAAATGGCTCTAGGATTGAGGAATTCTGAAGCACAATGACATCATTAGGACTCAGTTTCTTTCCATCTTTTTCATTCTTCGTTCCTTACATAAATTCACAATACAAGCACAAAATGGCTACTGCAGTACCAGTAACTTCACTTACTCATTTCATAAATATTTTCCATGCTGGAATCTATCTTTAGGTGCCTAAAGTACTTTACCAAACAAAACAGACAACAAACACCCTTTATCTAATGGAGCTTACTTTCTCATGGTGAGAGATCAACAATAAAGAACCTGTTAAGTGTTAATTTTGTAATAGAAGTATATGGGAGGGGAAAACCAGAAAGAAAATGACACTTACTCCCAAAATCTTACTGAGTGAAAAGAAAAGTTGTGAATTAACTGTGCTCAGTTGGGTGTTTAGTGCTTGCTGTTTTCGAGATCAGCTAAAGCTGGAGTGATCTGAAAGTTCAAGCATAATGGATGTCCTATACACTTATTTTTTTAACTCACTGTGGATTGTTAATCTTAATTGTCAACTTGATTGGATTGAGAAATGCCTAGGGAATTATTAAAACACATGTCTGTGATTGTGTGTCCAGAGACAATTAAATCATGTGGGCTCTGATGTAATGAACAATTTTGTGATGGATTCCTAACATAATTTCATTATTGGGAGATGGTGAAAGGAAGTGAGGGAGGAGATATGTCCTTGAGGGCTAGGCTATATCTTATCTGATCTCTTCCTTTCTTCCCTTTCCCTGCTTTCTGTCTGTCATGAGGTTAACAGACTCCTCTACATGCACCCACTGCCATGTAGCCCTGCTTTAGGACAAGTGCAGACAAATGGAACCAAATGACCATGGGTTGAAACATCTGAAACCATGAGCCAAAATAAACATTATTATTATTATGGCAAGTCTATGGTCAGAGAAATGCAAAATTAGCTAATATACAGATATAACTGGCATCCAGAAAGTCTGGCTGGGGGGCATCCAGATCAGGCATTTCTGCCTTTTCACACAGCTTCTCCATGAGGTCAACTAGATTTCACATAGCATAGGAACCTTGGAATAAGCAAGCTTCTCATGTGACAGCTCATTTCTTCCAGAGTAAACATTTCAAGAGACCAAGACAGAAACTGTAAGACTTCTTAGAGTATCAGTTTGCCCTCTTCAGTTTGTTACAACTGTTCATCCCAGATTCAGTGTGGGAGGAGACCTATACATGGTGTTCCCTGGAGACATGATTCATCAAGGTGGGAGTGGATGTATTTAGGGGGTACCCTTGTAGAAGAACTACCAGAATAATATAAGGAAGATTGAGGATATCAGCATGGATTGAGATGGGTAGGAAAAAGGTGATAGTGTAGGCTGCTGTTTAACTACAGTGGTCAATTTCTAAAAAGGTTTCTTTAAGAAGTTGAAGTTTGATTATGATTTGAATGCAGTGACAGTAAGTGACATAAATATTTTGAAGAAGAGCATTTCTGCTAGAGGAGAAAAGTAGACACAGTTCTCTGAAGAAAACAAAATTGTTTAGCTCCCTAGTTGAGGACAATGATCCTCAAAAGCACTTTTAGGGAACTGCTTTTTGTATCTTACCAACTGAGACTGTGTTTGCATAGGATGCCTATGTCTAATCCCTCACACCAGACCACCATGAAAATAAAATAGCTCAGGACTCATGATTCATTGCCTTGGGTTAAGGTCTCCCTGGACATATGTGGTCAAGTGGAAGGTGGATTCTCAGAAGTCTGCTTTCTTCCAGTAAAAGAGAAGGGTGTACAGATCTGGGGAAAGGGAAACAACAGGGTCTTCCCCCAAACTGGAGGGTTCTTAAACATAACAGAGGCAAACTCACCCAGGTTACCCTGATATCCCAGAGATAGATTCTGACTGCCAGCTGTCACACTCAACATAAAGTGAGTGTCACACTCAACATAAGAACAGAAAAGGTTGGGAAGGAAGCACCAGAGAGCAAGAGCAGTGTTGAATTCATCCAGACAGAAAGGGACTACAATCCATAGAGAGGCATAGGGTTTAACAGGTAGTATACATAACAGGGAAAGGTAATGTTCAACGGGTAATTCTATGTACAGCACCAAAATAATATTAAGATATATAATCAATGACAGATTTAATTAAATGAGAATAATATTAGAATTCCCAAGAACAGCATAGCCTCTAAGGTGGAAATATCTGATGGGAAAGCTAGGCTTGTGTATAGGCATTCCTGACTTCTTTGAAGCATTTCAAAATATTTATATATTTCCTAAGTGTCTCATGTAGTAATCTACCCAGACCTGCGATTTCTAAGTTCAAAAAAGAAAGTACAAGAAGAGTAGTTCAGTAAATATTTGTTGATGGAAACAGAGGTTACTGTTCAGAAATAAAGCAAACTGAGATAATAAAGAAACATAAGCCATAATTCAGAGATAGGAATGTCGTGTATGTGTGTGGGGGGGGAGGGAGGAATCTGAGGTTCATGACTATGGTCTCAAATTTCTTTTCCTTGCCACTAAAGGCAGCTATTGAAATACTTTATTGTACCAACCTGAAAGTCTTGTTCAGTCTTAACAAAGAGAGGCAGATGTGACACATTAGGTGAACCCAAGACAAATTAAATCATTTTCATTGTAAATATAGACTACCAAGAGATAGCATAAATAGCATTTGAAAGTCTCTTTTCTTTTTGAAGATCAGAGTGGTTTTTTCTTCAATACAACTAGGAAGAAATCTAGTTCAATTTTATTTGGCATATATTTAGTAGGAACTCACTAGATGTACAATACTATAAAATATCCATTGGTTATACAGAAAAAGAAACTCTTTTTTTCAACCTGGCAGGGCAGAAAGGATTAAATTCTTATAAAGGAAGAACAAATGTATTAGAAAAGTTGCTGCATAGTTGAGCTCAGAGAGGTGAGAAAGTTTAGAAAGGTCTCATAGAGATGAACTGCAGTGCTAATAATAAAACTTAACATTTTAATAGCATTTAATCGTTTCTAAGGCCCTTTCACAGACCTTTTCTCATTGTTTCACATGGACCTTGTAAGATAGGTGGGATTTGGATAAGTGATTCTATTTAAAAATGTCTTAGAATACTGAACGTTTAGAATGATGAATAGTCTTTTTAGAGTAAAACTAAAAGCCATGTAAGAAGAATAGAGAGCATGTTTTTAGTTCTGGTTCCACTATTAACAAGCTGTGTGAACTATGACATATCATGTGGTGTCTCCATAAAGTCAAGAGCTGCATTTTTGGACCCTTAGAATTAAAATTCTGCAAATCAATGGGTGGTAGTTGGCCATTTTTCTACAATGAAACTTATGCATGGTAATACATTGGTCATTAAATCATATAGCATGAAAATTAATTGAATAAGAACAATTGCTGAAGTGCAAAGCTAAGAATATTTTTAAGGCAATGAAACACATTGATGGATTCAGTTGTTTTAAAAGTAGATTTAGTAGCTGAACTATTGGGTAATTTACACTTGGAGTAATTTGCACTATAGCCTTGGCTTTAGGCCTTATCTAGATCGTTGAGATATATAATAAAGCGTGAAGCTTACACAAACTTGATTGCAAAGGCAAGGTCCTAAATGCTACCAGGCAAAATATGTGATGAAATGAGTGCAAAGCAATCACTGTGTTTGTGAAAGAAAAACAAAGTATGTGCAATGTTAAGTGACTAATTCTCTGGCCCTGGACGATTGTACATTATCAGCTAATTACCTGTTTTCCTCTAACATATCATCTCCAGATCAAGAAAAATAACAATGCTTCAAATGCTATTTTAGGAACTCTATTACAAAACAAGATAGAGCCATAAGGGCCAACTTACCTCTGTCCTGAAATAACCAAAACTGAGACAAAAACGTATTCCATAATGGATTACTGGGCAGTAGATATAAATCAAGGAGGGGTCAGTAAGTCCTGAGAGATCGGATATATTTATGAGGTAAGCCCTAAGATTATCTTAGTATTTTCATGCCAGACCACAGAAAGAAAAATGCAACAGCATCCTGGGAGACCCTATGAATTGGAAAAATGGAAATGAAATTGTAGAAAGATTAAAGCAACTAGAAACTCATAGTACAGGAGAACAGATAGCTGGACAGAGAGAGCCCCTGAGGCTTGTGCAGTTTCTCACTCAAGTATTTAGCTGATAAATGAGGAAACTATTCAAAAGTGGGAAAGAATAACCAGAAAAGACTAGAGTTTAAAGTGGATAGCACTGATCAGGTGCCAGTAGTTCATACATGTAATCCTAGTTACTCAGGAGGCAAGATCTAAAGATCGAAAGATCGAAACCAGCACCAGCAAGAAAATCAGCAAGACTCTTATCTCCAATTACCCATCAAAAAAGTCAGAAATGGAGTCATGGCTCAAGTGGTACAGTGCTAGAAATTCCTTCAGGGACAGCACCCAGGTCTGAATTCAAGTCCCAGTTCTGGCACAAAAACGTGTCCAGCACCCATATTGGGGAGGAAAGAACACCTACCATCAGATTGGATACTTTATGACACACAGGTCATTAGGTAGGATACACAGAAAGAACTTACCTAAGGACCAGTAAGTAATAGAAAAGAATCAGGCTTAGAATGAACCTTGGTCTCACCTCATCTAATCCTGAGAGCAAGATTTCTAAGGATAAGTGAATACCACATACTTTCAAAGGGAGAAATGGGAACTTAAGTTCCATTCCTTACAAGAGTGTAAAGAGATCTCATATTAATTGAAGGTACACTGGGGTAAGTTAAAGATATGTACTGAAAACCATACAGCAACAGCTAAAATAACAAAACAAACAGCTATAGCTAATATACTAATATCAAAGAGAAAATAGATCCATTAACTTAAAAGGCAGGAGATGCATTAACAAAGAATGGATAGGCATAAAGCTTGATGATAAACAGACACTTAACCTAATCAATAAACATATAAAATATAAATGATGTAAATTTGCTCAATTAAACTATATTGACAAGCTGGATTTTAAAACATCAAGATACAAGATCCTGTGTTGCTAACAAAAAAAATTCACATTTCATATAAAGACACAAATACACTAAAGGGATAAAGATAAAAAATATACCACACTAAAGACAGTCATAAGAAACTTGGAGTGGCTACATAATTAGTCCCTAAGGAAATGCAAATTCAAATGAGGTACCACTAAAACCCATTGAAATGGGATATCTCTATATATTCACACACATTTATATGTATATATACATACGATGTATACATTAGTGCTCATAGAAACTTTATAACAGTCCCAAACTGGAAACAATTCAAGGGTCTATAAAGAGTACATGTATATATTTGTATACCTGTACAATAGAATCCAGCTTAGTAATGAAAAAGGAAAAAAATTGATATATGCAATACTATGAATAAATCTCAATAGTTATGCTGACTGAAAAAAATCGTCTATGCTGTACATTCCATTCATAGAATAACAGAAATCACTTCATTGGCAGTGATAGAGAATAGATCAGTGGTTGCCTGGAGGCAGGAGAGAAGTGGAAATGTAGTATTATCAAGGGCAGAAGAAAGCTTAGAGGGTAATAGACATAGTCACTATTTTGCATGTAATAATTTTTTGAATGTAATAAGTTTTAGTGGCAATGGATTTTTCCAGTGTGCATATATGTACAACTTTCAAATTGTACATTTTACATACATATATATCAATGACATTGTAATAAGATTCTTTGTCACAGTTCAGGAGAAGCTGGTAAATTGCATCTTCCTCCAAAGTAAAGTAAATTCTGGGTCTTTCTGCGAACAAACATAATTAATTATCGATAAAGTCTATGATATAAGTGAACCATGTCTACTGTGAAGTACATGATAAATATTTCATTTTGATCAATTATATGCTTTCTTACAATTTTTAGAAAGTTATGTAAGTATTGATTAACCTATGGATCCACAGATCTAGACATGAATGCTGTTTCTCCAGAAACTACTATTGCTTTGTAATGTTTTCTCTATTTAATCAAAACTTTCTGCTTATTTTTAGTGTTCAATATAATTTTTACTTGGTTCCATGCATCCATCTATTCATGGAATGTTTGTTGAATGCCTACATATAAAAACACTGCTTAGTGTCAGTAGGTATGGTATTAAGGGCTTGCCTCCTCTCTGAGCTGACTTTCATTTGGAGGAGACAAAGTTTCAATAATCACATCAACAGTCCAGAGCTATGGATTTTCACACGTGCTACGAAGATAGCAAACAGGACCCTGTCTGTGATAATGAAAGGAAATCGTCCTTGGATGTGACACAATTATACATTAACTGTGCACTCCATCATTTCAAATGATCCTGACTTATTAAATTTACATACTGGAATTTTACTACTCTAGTTTGTTAGTCCCTAGCTTCAGTCCATGTAAAATAAAAGTCACAGATGCATAGAAAAGTCATTCAGTTAACTTGTCTTCATCCTTCAGGTTTTAGCTTATAGGGAAACATCTGGAGTTCCTGCCTCCTACACTCACCCCAACATCTCCTTCTTATAGATGACTCTCTTTTCTTCCTCACTGTATGTTCTGGTAGCATACTACATTTTCTTTTAAGACATTTGTTGTACTTTGTAATTATCATACAATACATACTTTTATTATACAATATATCTATTTAAAAATTAATGTCTGTCTTCTCAAGAAACTATAACCTCCAGGAGGGCAGAGAGAGTTTTATTTACACCACTATAGCCCTATATATAGGTTTGGCAGAGAGTGGAAAAAATCTTAAAACTATTTATTGAATGGATGACTGAATGAAGGAATATATTGAAGTATTGCTTCAAGAAGAGTTTAATGATTAAAGCAGTTCTGGTTCTCTTGGAGATAGACTCTGGATCAAACAGTGGATTTTTGATTGTGGTTTGAGATTCATATAACCATCCAACTTTCATTTCTTCTACTCCTGATCCAAGTGACTTGACAGACAATAAATCTGAGGGCCACATTAGTCTTTTTGTTTAAATGAAGAGAAACGATTGTTCTATCCTCTCAAAAGTGTATCAGAGGATGATGGAATTGCATGGTTTGTCCTTCTGGCAGATTTTCTAGCCAGACCGCCTGGGTTCAAATCCCAGCTCATGCACTTCCCAGCTATATTACCTCAAACAAGTCACCTAATGTTTTTGGCTCCTATTTTTCTCATCTCCAAAATGAGGATAAGAATTAGTATCTACCTCATAGAGTTATTGTGATACTTAAAAGTACCAGTACATGTTAAAGTGCTCAAGATAGTGAACAGCATGCACTTAGTGCTACATAAAATTTTATATTACTATACTCTTAAAAATAAATTCTTCTCAAATTCACACTGTGCAAATACAGTGTCCAAATAAACTATGCTGTGCATGCCCTGTTTACTCTCCCTCTTTCTGAAAAATCATATTCCTTCTTCCATGTCTCAAAACTCATTCAAAATGAACAATGAGTTCTTGGTTGTAAAAGGATTTATATTTCTGTACCCATTTATAAGTCTTTGTCATATGCAAGTAGTACTACAGGCTGCATTTCTAACATAACAATCACTTTCTAGTTTATTATATTTCTCCTTTTCAATTTATTGTACCTTTGCTATTCAGTGAATTAATTTATTAAGTGATGGGAGAATTTATATCATAATGCCAACTACTTTAAAAAAAACCTTGTAGGATTTATTAAAAAAAAAGAAGTCTGAAGATAAATTACAGCAATTTGAAATTCACTTAGTGGTATTTATCAAAAATAGCATTTGTGAATTTTGTAAGCTTCTATCCAGTCCTAACAGAGTTGGCTTATACATGCAGCTTTTCATATGGCCTGAAAGGGACTTCTTTCTACTTGCAGGAGGAATGTGCACTGGAGGAGGAGAGGGGGCGTCTTGCTGGTGGAAATGTGAGAACAGCAGCTCTTTGAATGTTGGGCATGACGTAGCCTGGGAACTGTGAGCAATTGCTGGCTGAGTGTTTCACACGCGGCATAGCCCTGAGGGACAGTGGGAAAAGCCAAGAGGAAAACAACCAGGGCAAACAAAGAAGAAAGGATGGGCGGGGTCAAACTTCAGGGCAGAAAGGGTCAGACTGGAGAAAGGACACTTACACGAATGAAACAGTGAGAAACTGAATAAAGGAAGCACAAGGAAACAAGAGCATAAAGGCAATTTTCAGTACTCAAAACCATACACATATTTCTAGGAAGGAAGTTGGGATATCAGGAAAATAATTTAAATGTACGCACAAAAATATTTTTGCTATGTAAACACATTTAACAGAGACAAAATCCATGTTAAAACAATAATAAGACATTTATATCATTACTTTAATAGCTAGCTTCAGACAAGCCCACATAATGCTTGATTGAAACAAACTAGAAATTAAGTTTCACATACAAAGATCAAGCAATCAAGTAACCTAAGTAATACTTCATAATGATTTGGGTTTACTTTACAAAATGTCTGAAAAAAATAATATGCCTTTGAGTTTCTTAAACACCCATTTCTTTGGATTCCTGATGGCTTCATTCCTGGCTTATTCCTCATATAATTTCTCTTTTGTCACATTCCCTACATCATTCATTTTCGAAGAGGACAGATGTAGGAACATCTAGGCTATGTTACATTCAAGGTTACCTGGGTAATTTCAGCATCACTTCTCTTAAATGAAGTACAAATAATGGTGGCAAATATTGGAAACCAAATATTTGCAATCTTGACAATGCACTTTGACCTCAGTGTATTCTATGGGCTGTCACAGTATTGTGTATTTAGATTTATACCCACTCCCTTCTAGTCTTTAAAGGGACTAGTTCACTTCCTTTTTTAAACACTGGAGGTTAGGCATAAATGATTGTTCTCTCCTCACTGAAAAGCTGTTTTCTTAGAACTTAATTGTCCTTTTATCATGGGTCATTCTATTTCTAATATCAACAAATCTTTCAGGGACCTAACCTTTTAAAAAAACAAACACATTCTTCTTTCTATTTTGTTCTTTTCATTTCCTTTACCTTCAGCTTAAAAAAAAAAACTCTTGCCAGTAGGTAGACTAGATTCTATAGTTGTAGTTGTTTGAAAGAGTAACATATAGTTTAGAACATGTTAGTTTTTGTCCTATATGTTGCTGTAATCTTAGAAATGGAACCTGTGAGTGGTTTCCAATATTTTTAATCATGATAATAATTTCTCTCTCTCTCTGTATACTATTTTGGGGGCCTGAACTCAGGGTTTGGGTACTATCCTTGAGCTTTTTTGCTCAAGGCTAAAGTGTTCCACCAACTGAGCCAAAGTTATACTTCCAGCTTTTTGGTGCTTAATTGGAGATGAGTCTCATGGAATTTCCAACCTGAGCTGGCTTCAAGCTGCAATCTTCAGATGTCAGCCTTCTGAGTGTCTAGGATTACAGATGTGAGCTACTAGCACCTAGCAATCTTAGTATTTTAACCCTTCCTAATATGCCGAAGATGGGAGGGGACTCACATGAAGCAAGTACTAGCTGATATCTGTTAACTGAGAAAAAGCTACCAGGGAATAAAAAACTTGTAGCAACGCAACTGCTTTCCTTACATAAAAATAATGGTGGTCTGTGGTTAAAAACAACTTGGAGAATGTTTGATCTTGAAATCTATTTTCATACATCTCTGCAAAACTCTATGATCCATGGCATGAGAAGGAATTTCTATCAGAGGTCATGGTAGAATAACATCTCCTAGCCCAATAGAAATGCAGACTCAAAGCCTCATCCAATGCCAATTAAATCTCTATTGGGTATTTTAACAACCTGTGTAGGTGATACTCAGCCATGCTAGGGTTTGAAAACTATGTCCTAGACTCGAATTTTCCTTTCAGTTTTAAAAATTCATCTTCTACAACATTGAAAAGCTTACATTCTGCGATTACATCTGCTAGCCTTTCCTGAGACTGGCTGCAGATAGCTAAGAAAGAGCAAAGGAGCCATACCAAAAAGAGACAGAGATGGCAAACTTTTATGCTGCTTCTAGCTCCCCTTTGGATTGTTGTGGATCCAAGGGAAGAGTCAGTGCTTTTGAGCGAAGGTATTTTTTAAGTTCCCGTTACATTACTTCAACCACGATAACTTTCATATTGTTTTCTTTATCCTTTTTAAGTATGCCTACTAGAACACTGGGCACTGGTGACTTATACCTGTAATTGTAGCTACTCAGGAGGCTGAGATCTGAGGCTTGCAGTTCAAAGTCAGCCTGAGCAGGAGTCTGTGAGATTCTTACCTCCAATTAACTCCTAGTAAAGCTGAACATGAGCATTGGTCAAGTGGTAGAGCACTAGCTTTGAGCACAAAAGCTCCAGGAGAGTGTCCAGGCCTTGAATTCAAGATACAGGATATAAGATAAAATAAATAAACTTAAAGTTCATGTCTGTACCTTAAATCTGGGCTGTAGTGCTTACTTTGACTCTTCCTGTGGCATATTTAGCTGCATAGTTAATATCCTTTTCCACTATTCATCTCTTTAATTGGTGTATTAGTCTGAGTGGCCAGAACTCACATGTAGAACCCTGGAGTCAGGTGTCTGGCCTATAACCCCAGTTACAGTAGCAGACTTAATTCAGTCATTTTTAAAGAAAAATGTGAATAGTCATAAATTTGAATCATCATAAAAAAGAGATGAATAAAATTCATTGTGACATTATTTAATGAAATACATAAAATGTCACCACTTCAAAAAGCAATTAATATAGGATATTAATTATATATTTTATGTTTTTTTTTGGTCGGGTGTGGGGTTTGAACTCTGGGCCTGAGTGCTGTCCCTCAGCTCTTGCTCAAGGAGAGGGCTCAACAGCTTGAGCCACAGCGCCACTTCCGATTTTCTAGTGGCTTATTGGAGATAAGAGCATTCTCATGGACTTTTCCTTCCCAGGCTGGCTTTGAACCATGATCCTCAGATCTCAGCCTCCTGAGTAGCTAGGATTACAGGTGTGAGCCACCTGCACCAGGCAAATTTTATGTTTTGAAAACTGAAGTATATATTACTACTCTTCTCAACTGGACAGGCTACAATAGAGGGCTCAATAGCCATATGTAGCTAATATACTAGACCATGTGCTATGATACATAGTAAATATGAATCCATAGTAGTAAATCAGGTTAGTGGGAAACTAATAGAAGTTTTGCTTCATTCCTTTCCCCTCTCTGTCTCAAGAAAAGTGAAGTGCTTGGGTCTCCTTGGTTCCATAGTACTATGCTGTTCTTCAGAAACAGAGCTTTCTTCATGACATTACACTTAACTTCCTTAAGTAGAGTTTAAATAACTCAAAGTGTCTGACAGAAGTCATGTGTGTGTTTAATCTTCCAGATTTAACTACTTGACAAGTACTTAGTATGCTCACCAGATTGACAGCATCAGCTTGATTTGGGAATTTGTTAGAAATGCAGAATGTCAGGTTCCACCCCAGTCCTAGTTAATCAGGAACTCTGGGGATTGGCTTTAAAAGAATCTGTGTTTTATAATCCTTCCAATTGATCTGACATTAAGTTTTGAGACCCACTGATAGAGAATAATCATCTCAGACCAAGTTCTGTGGTCTAGTCACAAGCAGAATAATTTTAGGTCTTGTTAAAGAAAAGAAATCAAAGAAGAAGGAGTTCTTGAGGAAGACATCAGTAGCATCATTCCTTAGCAAAGGTGAAGTACAGGATAAGGATGTTCTTTCCTTACCTTCAGGTAGTAATAGGTTTATATTATTGTCTATATTTTTTATTACCTTTAAGTAGTTGTACAAAGGAGTTGCCATTTAACAAAGCAGCTTAGTAATACCATGCATCTTGGTCAATGTCACCCCTTTCAACTTTCCCTCCTACCCGTTCCAACACACACCTTCCCTCACTTTTTAAAAAATTTCTAGGATATACATTGAATTTTTGCTGCATTCCCCATTCTCTTCATATTATTTTTGTTTTTTTGTCAGTTGTGGGGCCTGAACTCTGGGCCTGGGCGCTGTCCCTCAGCTCTTCAGCTCAAGGTTAGCGCTCTACCACTTGAGCCACAGCGCCACTCTTCATATTATTATTTTTTTTTGTCGGTCATGGGGCTTGAACTCTGGGCCTGGGCGTTGTCCCTCAGCTCTTCAGCTCAAGGTTAGCGCTCTACCACTTGAGCTACAGCGCCACTCTTCATATTATTTTTAAGAGCAGATGGTACACAATAAAAAGAGAAGGGTGTGAGGAAAATGTTTAACATTTACTTAAAGGAGTACAGCCTATGCTCATTTTGATATGCACACACACACACACACACACACACACACACACATACACATACCCCTCTGTCTATCTAGAGACCCACTCAGAAAACCTACTGCATTAAAGTAAAAAATATAAGCTTCTCTTAATTTTTAATTAAAAAACCTTAAATATTTTACAGTTTCTTTTTCAAAATGAAGCCATAGAAATATTCCTATTGGCATGAAAACTATGACCTGATGTATTCTCACAAATCTTGGTAATATGATATATAGATTAAAATTCAGAGCAGAAATTACTGAAGAAGTTGTAAACCAGACATCTATACAGGTATTGTTTATAGTTTCAGTATATATATATATATATATATATATAGTTTTACCATATCAGTAAATACTGCTCTATCTATTGATATCTATCTATCTATCTATCTATCTATCTATCTATCTATCTATCTATCTATCTATCTATCTATCTATCTATCTATCCATCTATCTACCTGTTTATATGTTTGTTTATAACATGGAGAAAGAAAAGAGTGCATACCATAATGGAAACAATAAAAGAATACCTATCTATAATTTTTTTGTTGCCAGTCCTGGGGTTTGAACTCAGGGCCTGGGCCCTGTCTCTGAGTTTCTTTTGCTCGAGGCTAATACTCTACCACTTTGAGCCTGAGCTCCATTTCTGGCTTTTGGGATTTTAGTGGAGTCTCATAGACTTTCCTTCCCAGGCTAGCTTGAAACTGTGATCCTCAGATATCAGCCTCCTGAATAGCTAGGGTTACAGGCATGAGCCACTAGTGCCTGTCTATAAATGCTTTATAATGTGGCATATAAAAGAAAGAGGATTCTGGTCAGTTTGTCCTTGGAGCCACCAGAATGGTTACTATGTCTACTTAGTATCCCATAGATGCTCAATCAGAGCTGATTGGAAGACAAAGGAAAGCATGAGAAAAGAAAGCATGCAGAATATGACCATTTAGATCTCTGTAACAGAGTTACTGTAGTGGATTGCAGATGGAATATAATGGTGTCTTCATGACTTCGGAAGAATCTTGGGAATCTTTACATAATTCATGATGCTGTTCTTTAACTTATTTAAATAATTTCATACCTAGAATTTCATTCATTTTAAGTGTTCACATTCCATACATCCATGTTAAGAAAATATGTTCTCCTTATGTCAAAGTGTATTTTCAGATTTTACTGTGATCTAGGTACATAGTTATGAGTGTAGAGAAATGATAGACTATTTCCTTGCATGCTGCCTGGGAATGAGATCATGACCATACCAGTGAATATGTTTGTATTGCCTCAAAACTCAAAAAGCTTCTCCTTTCAATTTTTTTTTTGGTTTTGATATCCATTTCTACTTGATCAAATATTAGCATTAGTTCTGATTTAAGAGTGAATTCATTAAAGTCACTTTTCACTGACTTTTATACAATTGCTGAGTTCTAAAGGCAATGAGGAATATAATGCTTTAAATTTTTATATTTGAAATCAAGTGTGCTTTTTTAAAATAAGACTACACTGGACTGGGCTCATTAACCTATTGGTTTGTTAAGGGAAGATTTCAAAGTTAATATACCTGAGAATCATTAGAAAAAAATGAAACATTTCATATTTCTGTTGCTTTAAAGTAGGACTTAAGTTCAGACTTAACGAAACTTTAGGAAGAAACCAAATGGGCCATTTAGAAGAACTGATTCTGATTTTGAGTGATACAACATATGTGACTAAGATTGCATCTCTTACTGCTTCTAAGTCTCTGTTTCCTTATTTGTAAAAATGAATAACTATGTGAAGATTAAATGAGAGACTATATGAGAATTTGTTGTAATTACAAAGAATGATGCTTTCCTATACATAAACATAGTGTCAAATGATCCAGTAACATCTGGAACAATGGGTACTCTTAGGGAGAAAATGAGATTTCATTCCCACAGAAAGTTTCAATGAGGTAAACCAATGTTGCTTGTCCTTATATTTGTGGATTCATAATAAACTTAGAGTACTCTGTACAGTTCATTGTATATCTATATACAATTAATCTCTGATTGGGTATTACTATATTATTAATGGTCACACAGAATTTTTTTTTCAGGTAAGGGGTAGGTTTATTCATCATTCCGGCTGACACCAGGCCATCTTGGTCCTCCATGCGGTGGGGAAAGGCCTGGGAAAGAGAGCTGGGAGAGCTGGGAAAGAGAAAGAGCTAGGAAAGAGAAGAGAAGCAAAGAGCTGAGAAAGAACTAGAAAAAGTGCAGAGAGAGCAGAGAGAGAGAGAGAGCAGAGAGAGGGCATCTGGGCCTGGGCTAGGCCTTATCTAGGGTATGGGCAGAGAAAGGTGTGGCCACATCAAATTCAGATGTGACCTCAGC
>NW_012267312.1:130934-140772 GCF_000151885.1 Dipodomys ordii
TCAAGTGGTAGAGTGCTAGCCTTGAGCTGAAGAGCTGAGGGACAGTGCCCAGGCCCAGAGTTCAGGCCCCACAACTGACAAAAAAAAAAGAAAAAAGAAAAAGAAACCTCACAGTCCTTGCTAGCTCCTTCAACCATGCCCAGAACCAGAGAAAATGTCTATGAGGAAAAGGCCCTCATCAGACATTGAATCCACTGGGGCCTTGGTTTTAGATTTCTTAACCTCCAGAACTGTAAGAAATAAATTTCAGTTGCTTAAAAACCACACTGGGTATTTTTGATATGCAGCCAAAACTGATGAAGACGCTCTTTGCTGGTATTATTTCAATAATAAACATTTATTTTTTAATTTTTAATATAATTTTATTGTTATTATTAATGTGTTGTACAGAGTGGTTACCATTTCATAGGTCAGGTAATGAATACCTTTCTTCTTTTGCACAATGTTACCCCTTCTGTTGCTTTTCCCTACTTTCCACCTCCCCTTCCTGCCAACAAGTTACATAGGTTGTTTTCCACAAAGTATATACTAATATGAATGTTTATTAACGAATAAATGATAGCTAATATTTATTGAGTTCTTCCTAGTTACTGAATGCTGTCATGAGCTCAATCTATACATGAACAAATTTTATTCCAACACAATAACCTTATTAAGCTGTATCCAAAGAATTCTCATCATACATTTGAGAAAATAAACTTGTAGATATTAAATGTTATCAAAGTCTCCTGGGTAAAAATGGGGTAATCCAGGACACATACACAGGTCTGCTGGCATCCAGGGCATATTCTTAACTACCATATTGTTAATGTAGCTCTCCAAAGGAATTTTGGATTGGCAAAGTAACAGAAGAAATCTTGGTACTGGTAGCTTCTAAAGTCTATTCATCTCCCATCTCCAGAAGCAAATCCTTTTTTAAAAAAACAATAAAAAGACATACCTGATCATAAAGCATTGCAGCTATCCTTACACCAACCACATAATACATAGTTTCATTTATGGAGGGGGGTATTTTGTCAAGGCATATGAACAACTTTCTGCTCTCCTGGTATTTTAGTCCTTGTAACAATGACTTCAGAAGGCTCCCATGGGACTTCTTGACTGTCTCTGAAGCACTAAAGCAGGAGTCTGATGTAATGTATCATGACCATTGGTGGAGCAAAAGAACCCTATGCAGATATGGGATATTATCATGCATCATATCTACCCTATCAAAATGGCATTTATGGATCTTTAACATGATGCATGACATACGAATGCCCCAAAGAACAATTTCTAAGGGACAGATTCTCTCACTTAGGAGAACAGTTTGTGTAATATAATGTCTATGCACATGGACAGCATCACTTTGCTCTACTCTACGTGCTATTTGACTTGCCTGATCTGGGCAGGTGTTATTTCTCTGTCTGAGTCACTGTTTTGATAAATACAAGTTTACACTGACTTCATCTATAACTCTTTTGTTGCATTCCATTCTAATTCAAATGGAAGCTGGTTTGTAAACTCAAAATAAGAATGATATTATCATCTCAAATCAACTCGAACACATCAGTACTAAAATGGTTTTTAGATAAAAGCCATTGTGACAATAACTGCTGAATTTAAGGTTTTTAAGATTTGTCATCCAAAATATATTAAAACGGGCTCAGAAGCTGGCTCAGTGGTAGAGCGCTTGCCTTGCATGCATGAGGCCCTGGGTTCGATTCCTCAGCACCACATAAGCAGAAAAAGATGGAAGTGGCACTGTGAGGGACAGCACCCAGGCCCAGAGTTCAAACCCCATGACCACCACCACCAACAAAAGTTTATTGTATATGTATATATACATACATACATACACACACTTTCTTTTTTGGGTTAATGAAAATGTTTCTGCATTAGATAGTAATAAGGGAGTCAACACCTCACATACTAACCAATGACTTGTCTATAGTAAAAGGGTGAGTTTTATAGTATATGAAGTATACATTAATAAATAATAAAAAGAGCCCCTTCTTCTGACTATTTGCATGCACAAATCTTACAAGAACCAGAACTAAGTAGAAAGGTAGGTAAAAGAAACAATATGGATTCATCTCTTAAAAGAAAATTATCCTAAACCATTTTATTTTGTGTAATAGAAAGTCGAGAAAACAGCTTTCTTAAATGGTGGTGGGGAAACCTGCATGAGAGTGATAATTACAAAATAGAACCATTCTCTTCTGGATAATACCATGCACTTCTGGTAACCACAAATAAATACCATGTGAGGGGGGAAATTATAAACAGAAGCCATTATAGAGATAGTAAGATGGCAGGATATCTATTAAGACTGCAGGTGAACCTTTCGTGCAATAAACAATTCCTCTCCCTAGTGAGATACTCTTCCATGCTAGTTACATCATATCCAGATTTCAGCTTCCTGTAGGTTATATAATAGACATCTTTCTATGTTTCCTATTATAATATTTTCTTTTTCTCTCTTCCAATTCTGAGTACCATGCTGTAATATTATTTTGTTGGATGAAAGTGATTAAAAATAAATTTCAGTACCCAAATTCATCGTACTTTCAATTCCCCTCTTTAATTTCTTTTTGACTTTTTGCTGTTATAAGGGTGGGAACTCAGGGTCTTGCATTTGCTTGGCTTGCTTATTCATAATTGGCAATCTACTGTTTTAGGACCTGTTTTTTGGGTCAATAATTGCAAGTGGAGTCTTACAGACTTTTCAGTTCAAGCTAGTTTCAAACCATAACTCTCCACATCTTAGCCTCCTGACAGCTAAGATTACAAATGTAAGTTCCTGGTGCCCAGATTTTTTTAATGTACATTTCTCCTTCTTTGAATTCTACCATGTCAGGGGAGGTTGTGGTTTTTCTTCTAACAATGATAGATAAAATTCTCTAAAGTGATAAATACTTAACACTTTCCAGATTAGCCACTTCTGTGAAACAAATAGCCTCAAAATTAATGTGGCATCCATCAGCATGTACGGTCCTTCTCCTCTCATGAGTCGATACGTTAGTTGAGTTTATATTATAACTGCCAGTTGTTTGTATGTCTTCAAAATTTGTTTTCAACCAGTGAATATTGCAATTATATAATTTAATTAGAGATTTCACAAATCAAAGAACTATTCATCTAAAGAATTATAAAAATTATTATATTTTTGAAAATTAGGTCAGATACTCTAGAAACCTGCTTGAAAAGGGAATAAATACTGTTAAAGAGATATAGATGGAGAAACAGTAAAGAGATTAGGAAAACAATCTTCAAGAGTTTGAAGTCCAAATTCACAATTTTTCTCATGTTTCCTGAGGGGCTCTTTCTACATTAAAGAAACAGGAACTGAAAATCAAAGTTTGTATTATCAGGCCAACTTTTGAATAACTCTAATTTATACTCAAAGGAAAAGTCTTCATACATTAAGATATATTTGATTATTTTAAATTAAAACACAATGTTTAAGCCATGTTTATATGATCTTGTCGCTTAACTGACTTTTTCTATTAACTGTTGAACTACAGGTTCTAATTGAATTGCAAGAGGGAATGTCTATCATAAAATGTTACTACTTTTGTTATTTTTCTACAAAAAAGTTCAGTTTAATCTGAATACCTTTCTATTAAGGTGTATGATAATGGAATCATTATACAATTTTTACACAGCCCTATTTATTTCCTAGAAAGCACATGCAAATATGTATGTATGTATGTATGTATTTAGAGACAAGAGCTCACTATGTAGTCAAGCTGTCCTGGAACTGGAGATCCCACTACTTTAGCTTCCTGTGGGCCAGAATTACAGGTGTGCAGATATTTTGATTAAGAGGAGTGTAGTTGTGGGTATGACTTGCTCACAGCTATAATCCTAGCAACTCAGGAAGCTGAGATCTGAGGATCATAGCTCAAAGCCAGCCCAAGCAAGAAAGACTGTGAGATTCTTATCTCTAATTAACTGCCAGAAAACTAGAATCAGGGCTGTGTCTCAAAGTAGTAGGGTGATAGCCTTGAGGAAAAAAAAAGAAAAGCTCAGGGACAGATCAAGTCCCATGATTGACAGAGAAAGAGTACAGTTGATAACATGAAAATTTGGGGTAAAGGTTCACAGTGGGGAGCTATCTTGATGAAGCTGAGCCAACCAAATGGATTTAGCTAGCTAAAAATCACTCTGATGACATGAAATATGTGAGGATGGAGGAAAGGAGATAAATGATGGCAAGAAAAAAATGAAAAGAAGAAGCCTGGAGAGAACTATCAAGGTGAGTCAATGCAATGTTCATGTTGGCATTTGGCCTGGGTTCTACTATAGATTTTCATGACCTAGAAGTTTATATGACAAGAAATTCAGCCCCCTAAATGCTGAAACACAAAACATAGGGAAATAGTAAATACAGACACTATCATTTCGATGGATGTAACACTGGGTTTAGCTTTTTAAAAAATACTTTTAGAGCTTTTAGTATTAACTACATAAATTTATATTTAAATTATTAAAGGTTGTATGTAAAATGCCAGAAAGTACAGTTAAGTCTGAGCACTGTGATCCACTACTTAAATGAAGCTAGAATTTCATTAGTTTTATTATAGTTTGGAAGCACTATGTGAGAAAACACTGAAGGAAGTCATTGTATTGTGGGTTTTCTTTGAATCATTTAAACATCTGGAATATGTTCTTCAGGAAAGAGAAAGCCAAGCCTAATTTTATTATGACTAGTTTCATGCAGTAGGAATTTTCACTTCATTAAATGTTGTCTGATTATAGATATAGAAGTACTGATTTACAATGATATTTAAGTCTGATATGTCAAGTTTTTCTTCTTTTTATAAAATTGGATTACCTGTCATCTCTCTGCTTATCTGTATGTAGTTAAAGATCTGCTCAGATGTATATTTAGAATCATAGTCATCAACCACTGTTGTGACAAAAGAAAGGAATTGTCTGTTAACAAGGAAATGTCACTTTTGAGACACCAATTTTGACCTGATAGTTTAGAGATCCTTCTTACTGCAACACACAAAAAGCCACTTTGGAAGATGAGAAAGTGTAAGTTGAGGGAATTCTATTTTGAGGACCTCTATTTCCTCTGCGAAGTAGGAAGCAAAGGAGTTGGTTGGGGCTGGGGGGGTCATACATGGTATGTGATGAATATTCTCAGAATGAAATCATGGCTGAAGGGTAAACAGAGTAACTGGGGCGAGAGAAGATTGTAGGAGAGAGTAGACCTAATAAATAGTAGTGAGCTTTGCCAGACTGTTGAGGGCCCATTTGAGGATGGGGATCAAACATTTTTAGCAGAACTAATCTGTCAAAATTCCTTTTTCTAATAATGTTCCCTGTGAGAATGGTGAAAACAGTTGATCCAGCTTTGCAGTTTTATCAAATGCCTGGGCGGCACAAACACTTAGGAATAAGAGACTTTCATGTTTAGACAGAATGTGATTGAAAGATAGACTAGAATCTCAGCTGGATTATGGAGAAAGTCATGCAAGATGAAGTTTATAAAAGGAGGGAAATTACAAGTGTTAATTGTGGAGGTCCAGAACAACCCAAGGGAGACCATAGCAGAGAAGCTATGTAAACAAGCCTGAGACTTGGCATGCTTGAATAAGCAATATCAATCAATCAATCAATCAATCTATCTATCTATCTGTATCCTATCAATCATCTATCTGTATATACATGTTAAGTATACAAGTACATATATTTAATAAGGTATATATATATATATACACACACACACACATATATATATTTACATGTAAATCTGTTTATTTTCTTGCCAATACCAGTATTGAAATTCTGGACCTCATATTTACTTGGATTGCATGCTTGGCTGGTACTCTACCACTTGAGCCCGGCTTCACATTCAGCTTTCAGCTGTTTGATGTTTTCTTCAGTCCTTCATGGACTCAGAGCCTGTGCACCGTCCCTGAGCTTTTTTGCTCAAGGCTCATGCTCTACCCGGTTAAGTCATGGCCCCACTTTTGGTTTTCTGGTGGTTAATAGGAGTTTAGAGTCTCATGATCTTTCTTGCCTGGGCTGTCTTTGAACCATGATCCTCAGACCTTAGCCTCCTATGATTAACATATGTGAGCCACTGACACCCAGCTATATTGCTGGTTATTTTATAGATGGAGTCTTATAGAATTTTCTGCCAAACTAACTTTGAACCATAATCTTCCAAATCAATTTCCTGAGTAGCTAGGATTACAGGCCTGCATTATTGACACCCAGATATTTGTATACATGTTTACTTTCCTGCAAACAGTGATACCAAGAGTTTAAGAGTCTTCTTGTCATAGAGACATATAATCTCTTGAAACCTAAATGTGCTTGTTTGCAAAGGTCCTGTCTCACTTACTGGGAATTCAACATTAGCAGAATTCAACAATGACATATTCTTTTAGGGATATTTACACTGTGCAAAGAAATTCACATAACAAATAACACTTAATATTACTTAACAAATGAAATAGTGACTAACTGCATTTTTCTCTGTAATAAAACCATGCTGAACAAATGTTTGGAAACCAAGACCTTAGATAAATAGTCTAAAGAGAGGAGGTGTGACAGAAATTCCCAGGATTCTTACTGCTATGTTAGCCATGGGAAACTGAGGAGGTGGAAATGGAAATTATGTTTTGCAAATCCAGATCTTTAGTGCCTTTGCCATTGTTCTGACTATTGCTTCAGATAGGCACTTACAGCATTTAGTTACCTAGCGCAGCTATATTTTGCTACTTTTGCATCTCTGGTTGGCTAATGGGGAAAACAGAGTTCAAGAATCATACACTGCTTTGTCTACAGGATTAGAGACTAACTGGGATGTCTAAAGTACCTGGGCATAATGAGCTTCTTAAATGTAGCTGGACTAATTAAAAAAACAACCTATGATGAATTATAAGTGAGCTTCCATGCAATGCGTCATCTATGGATACCAATCACCATTGTTTTCTGTCATTCTTGGCTTTTTACTGTGCTAAGTTATAGTAC
Organism: Dipodomys ordii; assembly: GCF_000151885.1. Lineage (NCBI taxonomy): Eukaryota > Metazoa > Chordata > Mammalia > Rodentia > Heteromyidae > Dipodomys > Dipodomys ordii. Next base: position 137,910 of record NW_012267312.1, read on the forward strand.
AGTGTGGTGCCCAGGGTGTAGGCTTAGCTTTTGTTTCTGATGTTTTCTGCTTTCGGTCAGGGTTAGAGAAGCACAGTCAGAAGTGCCCTTCAGAGGAGGGGAGTGAGAGAAGTAGCAAGACAGAGAAAGCAAGGAAGGATGTTCTTTTAGTTCGAGACTAGCATCACTTTGGTCCCAGAGAACTTTGATGGAAAAATTATATCATGGCAGGCCTCCCATCCCAAAGACAAAGGTATTGAGACAGGTGCTGATAGCTCACACCTGTAATCGTAGCTACTCAGGAAGCTGAGATCTGAGAATCAGGCCAGAAAAGTCTGTGAGATTTTTATCTCCAATTAACTACCCCAAACCTGGAAGCAAAGCCTTGAGTGAAACCCAAGTTCAAGTCCCAGTACTGGCACCAAAAAATAAAATGAAATAAAATAAACTAAATTATTCGTTCTCACTTTTTCATCCCTAGAGAGCTTTGGAGAGAAGGGTTCCTTTGGGCTGAGAGTTTCTGGAAAAGCCTGCAATTCAAACTTTAGGAGCTAGAACTCAGCATTGCTCAGGGTTGGAGACTATAGCCCAGTGAAGGAATCGAGTTAGGCCATAGACTCCGTGGACTAATCTGAATTTCAGATGCCAGGCACCTTACTATTTCTCCTGTTTTGAAAAGAGATTTCTTTGATGTGAATTATCATTTCTAGCAACATGGCCCTGACACATAGTGCTCCAAATAGAACTCAAGCCTTTCTATAAGGCTGAGTCCCTGGTTGCTGTTAAATTCTGAGGAATTGTGGGATACTATGACAAAGCGGGTAGTTCTCAGACTGAATGAACACAATCCTTTGCTTTTAATATCATTTTTGCCTTTGTTAGAAACATTCTTGACAATAAATTGTACCATTGAAATGTGTATTTTTTAAAACTTTAAATAAAGATGTTTTTGCATTCCAGTCCAGCATGAAATTTTATTGTCTTGGTCTGAAGACAAAATATTCCTGTATTTTTTCCCCATTGTCTTTCTTTGGATGTAGTTTTCAGGACAACTGTGAACTTTTATAATTGGGCCTGATCACTTTTGACCAAGAAAGTGAATAAGGACACAAATAGACTGAGAACTAATGACCTAAATGTAGCATAAACAGGATGACTTTAGGAGACTTAAAACATATTTTCAGGAAAACAATGTGAAGAAATTTAACATTCTTATTTCCCAAGCAATTAATAGTAATTATATTTTAACTATGGTTTCTTCTCAGAGTCAATATACATCAAATTCTGTGGCATTAAAAATAGCAATTAACTGTGACACTTTTCTTCTGTAAAGAATTCACTTGTTTTTAGGAAAAATGATTTCGCATTACCTTTTACACTATTGAAAAAAATGCATACTCTGAGTAAAAACTTAAAGTTCTTTTGTAACATTTTCCCCTTTGTATTGATAATAATTCTTAATCTTTCAGGACATGGCTATACTATAAAGTTCTTAGATTAAATGCTGAATATAGTTAATTAATTGATCTATTTATTCATTATTTCTCTGGCACTAGGGTTTAGAATCAGATCTTTGCACTCTCATTTGTACTGCTTCCTCAACAGGCACTCTACCACTTAAGCCATGCCTTAGTCTAGCTTGTTTTTGTTTATTTTGGAGATGGAGTCTTGCAGCCATTTCTGCCCAGGCTGACTTTGAACTTCAGACCTCTGGATCTAAGCCTCATGTGTGGCTCAGAATATAGACATGAGCCACTGGCATCTGGCTAAAAGCTTTACTATGTAAATAGTGTACATCTTTCCTTTTTTGTCTGTTCATTTTCCCTTCACATATACTATTTGAGAACGAGAAAGCAGACAGCACTAGTCATAAGGGAAGGGTTTTTAACTTTCAAGAACAATTTGACCAATCTTTGTTAGTTTAATTTCCTTGGGAACTTGTTTCTTATATTCCTAACTCTGACTGCTAATTATTTTCCCTTTATAGAAAAAAGCAAGCAAACAAATGAACCAAATAAACAAACAAAGGCATTTTAAGCTTTCCACAGCTTTGTAATGACACAATTAAAACTAATAAAAAGGTGGTTCATGAGTGCTTTACAAGGCTAATTGCAAAATATGCACAATTAAAATAAAAGGGTTTCTAATGAGTATAAACAAGTCATTTAAGCAGGCCATGTTTTAGACTGCTAAGGAAACAGGAAAAAAGCCAATATTTTCTATTTGAGAAATTGTTATTTTATCTGACAATACATAAAGCAAAATGGGAGTAAATGAAATACACTAACTTATTTAAAAATAAATAATAATCCATAAAGCCTTAACATCATCATCCATAAGGACAGTGATCTGTAAGTTCATGAGGTTATTTTGATGGAAATAAAGTTTTCATGTTAAAAGGTTTTGTTTTATTCTACAGTACTAGGGATGGAACCCAGGACCTAGCATATGTTAGTTCTAGATCTAGCACTGAGATACACACCTAGAGATTTTTGAATGTGCAAAAATTCCATGCCTGTGAGTACTGCAAGGGCATCTTTTTTCTCCCCATTATGGATCAACATTTAATCTAAGGAAGTGATTGTCAAATAACAGTGTGTATCACACTGTGAGATTGCTTAATTCCAGCCAATTTTGTTGTTATTGTTGTCAATACTGGGGCTTGAACTAGCTCAGGGCCTTGCCCTGCTCCTTAGAGAGTTTGCTCAAGAATGGTGCTCTACCACTTGAGCCACAATTCTACTTCTTCTTCCTCCTTCTCCTCCCTCTCCACTTCTCCCTCTCCCTCCTCCTCCTCGTCCTCCTCCCTCTCCACCTTCCCCTCCTCCTCCTCTTCCTCTAACTTCTTCTTCTTCTTCTTCTTCTTCTTCTTCTTCTTCTTCTT
>NW_012267312.1:140822-143826 GCF_000151885.1 Dipodomys ordii
TATCTATCTATCTATCTATCTATCTATCTATCTATCCATCTATCTACCTGTTTATATGTTTGTTTATAACATGGAGAAAGAAAAGAGTGCATACCATAATGGAAACAATAAAAGAATACCTATCTATAATTTTTTTGTTGCCAGTCCTGGGGTTTGAACTCAGGGCCTGGGCCCTGTCTCTGAGTTTCTTTTGCTCGAGGCTAATACTCTACCACTTTGAGCCTGAGCTCCATTTCTGGCTTTTGGGATTTTAGTGGAGTCTCATAGACTTTCCTTCCCAGGCTAGCTTGAAACTGTGATCCTCAGATATCAGCCTCCTGAATAGCTAGGGTTACAGGCATGAGCCACTAGTGCCTGTCTATAAATGCTTTATAATGTGGCATATAAAAGAAAGAGGATTCTGGTCAGTTTGTCCTTGGAGCCACCAGAATGGTTACTATGTCTACTTAGTATCCCATAGATGCTCAATCAGAGCTGATTGGAAGACAAAGGAAAGCATGAGAAAAGAAAGCATGCAGAATATGACCATTTAGATCTCTGTAACAGAGTTACTGTAGTGGATTGCAGATGGAATATAATGGTGTCTTCATGACTTCGGAAGAATCTTGGGAATCTTTACATAATTCATGATGCTGTTCTTTAACTTATTTAAATAATTTCATACCTAGAATTTCATTCATTTTAAGTGTTCACATTCCATACATCCATGTTAAGAAAATATGTTCTCCTTATGTCAAAGTGTATTTTCAGATTTTACTGTGATCTAGGTACATAGTTATGAGTGTAGAGAAATGATAGACTATTTCCTTGCATGCTGCCTGGGAATGAGATCATGACCATACCAGTGAATATGTTTGTATTGCCTCAAAACTCAAAAAGCTTCTCCTTTCAATTTTTTTTTTGGTTTTGATATCCATTTCTACTTGATCAAATATTAGCATTAGTTCTGATTTAAGAGTGAATTCATTAAAGTCACTTTTCACTGACTTTTATACAATTGCTGAGTTCTAAAGGCAATGAGGAATATAATGCTTTAAATTTTTATATTTGAAATCAAGTGTGCTTTTTTAAAATAAGACTACACTGGACTGGGCTCATTAACCTATTGGTTTGTTAAGGGAAGATTTCAAAGTTAATATACCTGAGAATCATTAGAAAAAAATGAAACATTTCATATTTCTGTTGCTTTAAAGTAGGACTTAAGTTCAGACTTAACGAAACTTTAGGAAGAAACCAAATGGGCCATTTAGAAGAACTGATTCTGATTTTGAGTGATACAACATATGTGACTAAGATTGCATCTCTTACTGCTTCTAAGTCTCTGTTTCCTTATTTGTAAAAATGAATAACTATGTGAAGATTAAATGAGAGACTATATGAGAATTTGTTGTAATTACAAAGAATGATGCTTTCCTATACATAAACATAGTGTCAAATGATCCAGTAACATCTGGAACAATGGGTACTCTTAGGGAGAAAATGAGATTTCATTCCCACAGAAAGTTTCAATGAGGTAAACCAATGTTGCTTGTCCTTATATTTGTGGATTCATAATAAACTTAGAGTACTCTGTACAGTTCATTGTATATCTATATACAATTAATCTCTGATTGGGTATTACTATATTATTAATGGTCACACAGAATTTTTTTTTCAGGTAAGGGGTAGGTTTATTCATCATTCCGGCTGACACCAGGCCATCTTGGTCCTCCATGCGGTGGGGAAAGGCCTGGGAAAGAGAGCTGGGAGAGCTGGGAAAGAGAAAGAGCTAGGAAAGAGAAGAGAAGCAAAGAGCTGAGAAAGAACTAGAAAAAGTGCAGAGAGAGCAGAGAGAGAGAGAGAGCAGAGAGAGGGCATCTGGGCCTGGGCTAGGCCTTATCTAGGGTATGGGCAGAGAAAGGTGTGGCCACATCAAATTCAGATGTGACCTCAGCGGATGCAGATGGGTCACACAGAATTTTGACTGATCTTACACACATCCAGCTAAAATATCAACATGGCTTTCTTTTAAAAGTTTCTTTTAAAATTAATGTATAATGGAAGCAAACTCAGGATATTCTGACATCAAGGAAGACTAACAGCATGTGACACTATTCCTTTTATTGGAGCATTTTGTCAATTTATTTTCTGCCTACTCTTCTGCCCTCCATTTGTGTGCCACCCCCTATTGCCCTCAAACTTTTAACACTGTTTTTCTTTTCTTAATTTTTCTTCATCTTGGCAAAAGCAAATATGAACTTGTATTAGGGTTTGAACATGATTTTAGCTAACTGATACAGTACTGCAAATGACTAAGTTCTTCATTTTTTGGGGGGGGGTCCGGTCGTGGGACCTGAACTCTGGGCCTGGGTGCTGTCCCTCAGCTCTTCAGATCAAGGCTAGCGCTCTACCACTTGAGCCACAGCGCCAGTTCCAGCTTTTTTCTTTTTGCTTATGTGGTGCTGAGGAATTGAACTCAGGGCCTCAGGCATGCAAGGCAAGCACTCTACCACTGAGCCACCTTCCCAGCCCTAAGTTCTTCATTTTTGCACAAATGATGGGCTCCACGGTCAGCCTATAAAAACTAGATAATGCTTTAGTCTTACATGGATTCTTCTAAAAGTAAATTATTCTCAACAGGACCAAGAGTTGTTCTTCCAGTAACTGGCTAATGTTGTTTGATGTAACCTCATTTCTTTTTTCTTTTTTCCTTTTAGAATAAGGAGTCAAATTTACAATATAGCCCTGGTTAGAATTATGGTCAAAGAAAAAGTATGGAACTGAGTCCTCACAAATACTTTCCAACTCCCACCTTGTATATATCAACTTTCTGGTGAAAATACTTTTAAAACATATCTATAAGGTGATGCCCCAAAACAGAAACATGTGAATTTGCTACCAAAAGAGTATATACCACAAACTAATTGAACCATTTAATGTGAGAAGGCTGTGTCTATGTGAGCTTTGTATAAAGGGTTTAAGTTTAGAGTTACAGAAGGAGAAACATAATTCTTTTTTTTTTTTT